>NC_055683.1:38640585-38760905 GCF_017639745.1 Melanotaenia boesemani
TAATCCGAAACTATGTAGCAGGTTCCTGCTACAGTGCTCCCTCCACCTTGAAATGAACCCTAACAGGTACCCCTCTGATCGAGCCAAAATTGCTTACGTTATATCCCTGCTTTCAGGACCAGCACTCCAGTGGGTTGACGCACTCTGGCAACAAGGGGGCAATGTGACACAATCCTATCCCCAATTCACGAGACACTTTCAGGAAATGTTTGGGATTTTCCCCAGAGACACCATTGTACAGGAAAGATTGTTTCGCCTCCAGCAGGGACGCACTTCCATCACAGAACATGTCTGGCAGTTTCGCACTTTGGCCGCATCGAGTGGGTGGAATAAGGCAGCCGATCTCACAGTCTTTTGCATGAGTTTAGAACCATCGCTCCACTTCCAACTCACGGTCCCGATGTTCAAGCAGTCCAACCTCTTCCTACTGCATATTCACACTTCCAAGATGTTTTCTGTCCTCACAAAGCGGCTCAGTTACCTCCTCACTGTCCGTGAGGTAAGCTTCCAGCTGGCCACATCTATCCCCTATCCATCCCTGAAAACAAAGCCATGGAGAACTGTATATCCGAAGCACTGGCACAGGGCTACATTCGACCCTCCACGTCACCGGCGGCATCCAGCTTTTACTTCGTGGGAAAGAAGGATGGGGGACTCAGACCCTGTATTGACTATTGAGCACTGAACAACATAACAGTCAAGTATAAACATCCCCTTCCTTTGGTACCATCAGCCCTTGAAACCCTGCGAGGAGCTAGAGTGTTCACCAAATTAGATCTGCTCAGCACTTACAATCTCATTCGGATCCGCCAAGGAGATAAATGGAAAACAGCATTTGTCATGCCCACCGGCCACTACGAATATCTGGTCATGCCCTACGGTCTTGCTAACGCTCCTTCGGTTTTTCAAGGATTTATGAATGAAATTTCCCGTGACATGATCAACCGCTTCCTCCTGGTTTATATTGATGATATACTCATCTTCTCCCCAGATCTCTCGTCACACATCTGCCATGTCAAACAGGTCCTGGAATGACTCAGAGCACATTGTCTGTTTTTGAAGGCGGAAAAATGTGTGTTCCATCAGACGACTATCGACTTACTGAGGTATATCGTGGAACCTGAAGGTGTTAAAATGGACAACAAGAAAGGGCAAGCAGTCCTAGACTGGCCAAAACCTGACGCCGTCAAAGCCCTTCAACGTTTCCTGGGATTCATCAACTTTTACAGACGCTTCATTCGTAATTACAGTACCTTAGCCAGTCTCCTCACCGCTATGCTCAAAGACACGCTCAAATTCTTTCCTGGTCTCCAGAGGCGGAAACCACCTTCAAGTCCCTAAAGCAGGCCATTATCGAAGCACCTGTCCTGCAGCATACAAATCCTGATCTTCCCTTCTGTGTCGAAGTTGATGCTTTCACCATAGGCGTTGGTGCTGTCCTGTCACAGCGATCTAGACAACCACCTCGCCTTCAACCATGTGCATTCTACTCCAAAAAGCTCAGCCCAGCAGAACAAAACTATGATATAGGCAATCGAGAGCTGCTGGCCATCAAACTAGCACTTGAAGTATGGCGACACTGGCTGGAAGGATCACAACATCCCTTTAAGGTTTTAACAAATCACAAAAACCTGGCCTATATCTGTGAAGCATGCTGACTAAACCCCCGACAGGCAAGGTGGGCCCTCTTCTTTACCCGATTCGACTTCACTATTACTTATGTTCCAGGTTCCAAGAATAGTCAGGCTGATGCCTGGTCCAGACTCCATGAGAAAGCAGAATGACCTGAGGAACCAGAGCCTGTCCTACCACCACAGTTAGTGGTTGGTGCTATCCAGTGGACCCTTGAGGAACAAATCAGGGAAGCACTAGCAGACCATCCTGCACCACCTAACACTCCTCTCAGTCAACTCTTTGTTCCCCCAGATCTACGACTTGCCCTCATCGGGTCAGTGCATAAGTGTCCAGGTACTGGTCATCCTGGTACTGAAGCCACGCTAGTTTTGCTGCAGCCTCGATATTGGTGGCATGGGATGTCCGTCCAGGTACATCGATTTGTCTCCGGATGTGCAGCCTGTGCTCAGGCCAAGAGTCCTCAGCATCTTCCAGAAGGAAAGCTACATCCTCTTCCGATTCCAAAAAGACCTCTGTCCCACTTAGCAGTTGATTACCACACAGACTTGCCGTCTTCTCAAGGTAAAACCTATATATTGGTCGTGGTGGATAGGTTTTCCAAGGCATGTAAGCATGCATGTAAGGCATGTAAACCTATACCGTTTTCTAGTATCCCCACAACTGCTGACACTGCCAAAGGCATTTTGGAAACTGGATTGAAACAAAAAATTATTAATTTAAATTTAAGATAAAATATCAAAACCACATACACTGAAATAAAAGAGAAATTACATCATATTTATTTTTCATTAATCAAATCCTTTCACAAAAAGTCTAAAATAATCTGAATGAAAATAAACATAAAATTTATATCTGAAAGTTTTTAATGAAAATTCTTTAAATTCTACATTTCAAGTAGAAAGTCAAACATTTGTGGTGAAAAATGAAGCAAAACATGAAATTTGTGATGTGAAAATGAATCTTTAATTCAACATGTGAAAATGTGAGAAAGTCCAAATAAAGACAGAATGAAGCAAACAAACTAAGAGTGAAACACTGGGAGGATTTTCATTTCCAGCATCATGAAGTGGAACTAACTGCAGCTGACATGAAGTCAACACAACATCCTGATATTCAATGTGAAGCTTTGACTGGAAACAACATGTGGATCCTGGAAGAAGCACAGCTTCCATCTTTAAAGGACTGGAAGAGGAAGAAGTTTCCAAGGAACCATTTAGAAGAGTTTCACACACAAACTGATTGAATCCATGAACCTGAAAAGATGTTTCTGAGTGAAAGAGACAGACATGTACAGACTGAACTATCTGTTCACCAGACAGAGTTTCTCTGCTACCATCACACTCTTTACACTCAACACAGACACACCCAGGAACCAGACCAGGAACCAGACCAGGAACCACAGAACCGAAATCCAGCATAGAGAGGATGAGTGAAAGTGGTGATGAAGGTGTGGAGGTGGATCAGTGAGTCAGAGGAGACTCTGTAGAAGGACAGAGAGCCAGAAGGACAGTCCACATACACTGCTACTCTGTTAGAGACAGAGGAGGAGGAGGAGGAGGAGGAGGAGGAGGAGGTGATGCGTGTTTCTCTGTTATTGTGACAGACAGAGTAACCTTCATCATCAGAGCATCTCAGACTCCAGGACTGATCATTGAATCCAAACACACAGTCTCTGATGTTTCCTCTCCTTCTGATTTCTCTGTAACTCAATGATATATCAATGATTCCTCTCCACTCGACCTCCCAGTAGCAGCGACCAGTCAGAACATTTTCACACAGCAGCTGAGGATACCAGTCATCATCAAATCTGTCTGGATGATCAGGATACGACTGAAGCTTCTTCACACATGTCACCTTCCTGTTGTTGTCAGACAGTTTGAGTCTTCTGTTCACTGTGTTCATGTGGATGGTGAGTGGACAGGAATCTGATGGAGAGAACAAACACAATCCAGCTGCAGTTATTGATCTATTGACACTTTGATGCTGACTGATGAATGAGTGATGGGACAGTGTGAAGATGGTTGAATGTGATGAATCCAATGAAAAACACACTTACACTTCCTCACACCTCCTGGTCTCAACCATGGTTCTCCAGCAGGCTCCACCCTGAAAGGAGGAGGGGGTCAGAGCATGCTAACATGGACATTACATGGCTCTCATACACACTTTGTTCTACACTGAGAAAGGAACAGTCCAACATCTGGACACGTCCCCCTGATTGGAGCATCTCCAGACTAGAAGGAGCAGAATCAGGAAGTTGATTGGTCCACACCCACACCAAGAAAACTGCTTTGTGGAAGTCCCAGTTTCTTCTTTCAACCATCTTCTCCTTTTCATCTCTTCACAGATGAAGAACTCTGCAGAAACTCCTGATCTAACCAAGGGCTGCATCTTCTCTCTGCCCTGAAGTCTTATTGATCAGCTTCTGACAATAATCTCCTCTGCAGAGCAGATTGGCTCAGATTCTTTGTTGTGACGCAGCTGGGAAATGTTAAAGTGCTTCTTTTCCTGCACATGAAGCTAAATGACTGTCAGAGACTCTGTTTGAGGCCATGATGTGTGTGTTTGGAGCTGTGACGGCTTGTTTCCTACTGACCACTAACAGCTGCTTCATCATCACACTGAGGATTTGTTCCCTCACATTATTCCTGCAGATCCTGCTGCTGTGTGGACACAAACACATTTCTTTCTAAAGCAGGAACAAATCAGAGGGATCAGCAGCATCAACTCACCACACTTCTTCCACATCTGATCCAGTCTGCTGATTCATTTCCAGTTTGAAGTGCAGCCACATCACCAGCTTCTACTGACTCCAACATCTACACTGTTATTGAAGCTGATTGATCATCTGATGGATGATTGAATTAGTAATTACTGAATCAGCAGCATGGGATCATCAAAGCTCTAAAGTCCTGAGTGAAGAGGAGAGGTTAGACTGCCTCTGGTGGTCAGACATGGAGCTGCAGCTGCTGAAATACAGGATGTGACAGGATTCAGGAAAGTCTGTCTCATCTTTCCTCAACATCAGCTGTGAACATACTGAGTCCTTTCACGTTAACCAGGAAACCTGATGTAACATCATCATCTTCATCACAACACACACACACTGCCATCTCCATCACCTCCTCCAGCACCCGATCCAGCCGTTATCACATGACTGAAGCAGCATTATCAGTGGTTATCAGTCCATTCCTACGGGACAGTAGGGCTCTACTCCGCCTCCTAGTGGCTCCAGTAAAGCAGTTAGCTAAATTAACATTTCCTGGAGCATCTCGGTGTCTGATCCAGGGTCAGGGGACAGAAAAGATGTTTCTATGACAGAATGTCCCTTTAACCTGCAGAGATGTTTCCAGACTGAAGAAACTCTGAGCAACAGACAGTTATCACTGTTGTTCCTGCAGATGTTCTCCTTGGAGACTCTCCTACTCACATATCTGCTGTGAGCAAAGGAAAAAGGCTCCTACATGTGTGATGGTTCATATAACACTCATATCCAGCATGAAGCAGGACTGAGTGAAGGACAGAGAAAATGTCTGCAGATCTTCCTCCTCTATCAGACATTGTGTGGCTGCAGCAGCCTCTCCATACCTGAGTCTGTGTGGATGCTTCAGTGCAGCCATCAGCAGCTTCACTCCTGAGTCTCCTGGATGGTTGTATCTCAGGTCCAGCTCTCTCAGATGGGAGGGGTTGGAGGTCAGAGTTGAGGCCAGAGAAGCACAGCCTTCCTCTGTGATCAGACATCCTGACAGGCTGCAGAAAACAACACGTATGACAGAAACTCTGAGAGAACTGCTGTGGAACTAAAGCTGAATGTCATCAGATGTTCAGAGAAACTGGACCTGTGTCACATTATTGTCTTTGTGTCTTCATTGTTTTTATGCTTTATTCAAACCTGACAAACAATAAACAGACAGTGAAAGTAAATCCAGTCCAGTTTGTACAAGATGCACATGAAGAAAGAAATGGAATGAAGAGGAAAAATAAAGTAGAAAATAAAATCAAGTATAGAAACTAAACAAAAAAAGCTAACTGTACTCCATGAGCGCCTGGCAGCACAAATGACCCAGCTGCTAAAGGATGGGACCCACCCCGAATGGCTAACTGAAAGCCGGACAATGCTGATCCAGAAGGATCCCCTGAAGGAATAACCTGTCTCCCCACCACATGGAAGTTCATGTCAGGCATCATAGCGGCTAAGATAAGTGGGCATGTGGGTCAATACATGAGCACAGCACAGAAGGGCATTGGAAAAAATACCAGAGGAGCAAAACACCAGCTGCTGGTAGATAGAATAGTGACTCGGGACTGCAGAACCAGGAATACCAATCTGTGCACCACCTGGATTGATTACAAGAAAGCCTATGACTCAATGCCACACACATGGATCATGGAATGCTTGGAGATGTATAACATCAACAGGACTCTAAGAGCCTTCATTGCAAACTCAGTGCGGTAGTAGAAGACCACCCTTGGGACCAACTGCAAGCCAACTGCACAAGTGTCCATCAAATGTGGCATATACCAAGAAGATGCCCTGTCCCCTGTACTGTTCTGCATAGGCCTGAACCCCCTCAGCCAAATGATCTCCAAGACTGGCTATGGATACCGACTCAGGAATGGGTCCACCATAAGTCACCTCCTCTACACGGATGACATCAAGCTGTATGCCAAGAGCGAGTGGGACACTGACTCACTGATCCACACAACCAGGATCTACAGCAGTGACATTGGAATGTCATTTGGACTTGAGAAGTGTGGGCGGATGGTGACAAAGAGAGGGAAGCTAGTCCATGCAGAAGGGGTCTCACTCCCAGATGGCAGAATAGCAGACATTGAGGACAGCTACAAGTATCTAGGAATCCCACAAGCAAATGGCAACCTCGAACAAGCCACAAGAAAAGCAGCCTCAGCCAAATACCTCCAACGAGTAAGGCAAGTCCTAAGGAGTCAGGTCAATGGCAAGTATAAGGTCCGGGCAATTAACAGCTATGCCCTGCCGGTCATAAGATACCCTCCGGGAATAATAAGCCAAAGGAAGACATTCAGACCACAGATGTGAAAACACGAAAGCTCCTGACCATGCATGGAAGGTTCCACCCCAAATCCAGCACCCTGAGACTGTACACTAAGCGCAAGGAAGGAGGCAGAGGACTAGTGAGCGTCAGAACCACTATCCAGGATGAAACATCCAACATCCTTGAATAGATCAGGAAGATGGCCTCAATGGACGAAGTGCTCGGTGAATGTCTCAGGCAGTGGAAAACAGATCATGTGGTGATGGAGGAACCATCATGGGAGGAAAAGCCCCTCCACCAACAGATAACTGAAGTGGCTGATATCGAGAAATCCTGCCAATGGCTAGAAAGGGCTGGACTGAAAGACAGCACAGAGGCACCGATCATAGCTGCACAGGAGCAGGCCTTGAGCACCAGAGCAATAGAGGCCCAGATCTACCATACAAGACAAGACCCCCGGTGTAGACTATGCAATGAGGCTCCTGAGACAATCCAGCACATAACAGGTCTCTCTTGTAAAAGAGATTCTGAATCTCAATGGGACTTCCTGGTTAAATAAAGGTATAAATAAAAAAAATTAATAAAAACTGAAGGGTGTAAGATGCTGGCAGGGAAAGCTTACAAGGAGCGTCATAACCAAGTGGCTGGTATAGTGTACAGGAACATCTGTGCGGAGTACAGACTGGAAGCCCCGAGGTCAAGGTGGGAAACACCTCCGAAGGTGGTAGAGAAGTTAAGATCCTGTGGAACTTCCAGATCCAGACCGACAAAATGGTAATGGCAAATCAGCCAGACATTGTGGTGATGGACAAACAGCAGTTGTGGTTGACATCGCAATACCAAGCGATTGTAACATCATGAAAAAGGAACATGAGAAACTGGAGAAAAACCAAGGCCTGAAAGAAGAACTTGAGAAGGCCTGGAAAGTGAAGACAACAGTGGTGCCCAAAAGGTGTGCAGTCTGCTGAAAAGACAGAAGAAGAGGAGGAAGAAACAGATTGAGGAGCAGATGATATTGATGGGATGTTCGTGTATTTACAGAGAACCGGCTCTTTTGGCTCCTGAACGGCTCTTAATTTAGCATCTTTTTTAGCCCTATAATTTACCATAACTGAATCTTGATTTGAAAACACTTTTGTGTTCAGCATTTTTACGAGAAGCGTTATATTTGCCTCCTTTTGTGCATTTATTCTGATACAAAACCACTTACTTTTGTTTAATATTTCAACAAAAATCTCTATTTCACAAACAAAACGAGCAAACAAATCAACAAAACAGAATGGAACGAGAGCCAAATTTAAGAAGGCAGCATTATTGTCCTCAGTGCAGGTTGACATTCAGAACAATAAGATGCCTCATCTTGGGTTGATCCACTGTGAGTAGGGTTTGATCCTATATTCTCACATGTGATTGGCCGCCTGTCCATGTGGGCCAATCCAAACAAAGCAGTGCTGTGGGCAAAGCTGGTGCTGATTGTTGATTAATGTAGCTTTTGTTTACACTCTATTTTATGCTAACGTAAATTAGCACATGAAATTAGTGCTAGCATTGCAAAGCACAGTATTTACTGTGTGTGAATCACATTCGCTCGCCTTCATTATGTTTGCTGGCTCTATGTTCTCCACCCTTCATAGACTGTATAAGAACCGTCCTCTAGCAAACCAACAACCTCCGCAAAACTCTCAGAGGGGGATGAGGGGAGGGAGGAAGAACGCTCTCCATGCTTTTCTCTTTCGACTGCAGTTCTGATTTGAAACACTAGGTGTCAATGCTACTTATTTTGCCTTTAATAAATGTTAATCTTTTCTTCACTCCGTCTCTTCACAAATTCTGACTCTAATTTTCTTCCGGGTTCTCCGTTGCCTGAATCTTCTTCTACCTTCGCAGACTCAGGCAGCAGCAGCAGCTTGCTAGCCTGGAAGCTAACAGACCAGCCAGCTAACCGCTAAGTACAATGCCGTTATTATACGTGGAATACACGGAAAGAATACATTTTACAAAGAGGTATGCTGTTCTGATAGACAGGTTACAATGATACTTGATGTTTAATTTAGCTATAGTCATGTCCAAGTTTAACATTATATGTTCAGTCTCACGGTATTTTGGAGGCGCTGGATGCTAATAAGTCCATGCTACAACACGGGTTTAAACCACATTACAACTTCACTTGTAGAAAGATTAACAGGAAAAAACTGCATTGTAAGTACAGTTTCATACACTTTATCTTGGTTTTTAAGTTAATTTTCCCTCTAGATTTATTCATACAAGAGATGCTTTTGAGCAGTGTGAAATTAATATGAAATATAAAACATGAACTAACTGCTAGTGGCTTCACAGTTGATTGTATGTCAAGTCGCCGACTCGATCTCTGCTCAGTCAGTGGAGCTGAACGGATGGTTCATTTGCAGTTTTATGCCAAACTGTCAGAATACCTGCCTTAATGTTTTCATGGCTTTCCAGGATAGTTTTCAAACAGCTGAGTGTGATGTTAAAAGAAGTTAGCATCGTCTGTGAGCAGCTTCCATGTCAATTTGTCTGTCGTACCACACATTTCATCATATTTTCTAAGAAAGAAAGCTCAGAACAGAGTCAGTGGACAGCAGAAGGACTGCAGTTACAGCTTCCCAACAGCAGTGAGGAGGAGGATGACCATGCAGCTGAGGGACGGGCAGCAAGACAGCATGACCGAGACTCAGACTCAGAACATGGCCTCATCTCTACAAGGACCAAACATGAACAGGAAACAGATTATTTGCATTGCAGTGAGCTTCAGGGAGCAAGATCAGCCACAGAGAGCACTGAGCTAGAGCTAGACCAGCCACTCCACCTGCACCTGGACCAACAGGTGAATTTATCTGTCCACAATATGAGGAATGGATGGCTACAGGTTAAATCATCTTAATAAATCTGTGGTTAAAACATGTTTAGAGTGAAGATGTTTCATGTTATTATATAAAATCTTGTCACACACATTTTATTTATTCTGACACATTACATGGCCTTGAAATAAGTTTCTAGTTTGAACATCATATTCTGCATTTCAAAATGTTTGATTTAATTCCCCATTTGAACCTTTGTAAATACTGACCCCCTTTTATTATGCATGTTAGACTAGTAATAAATATTTCATATGTATCCTAAAGTGGTCTGGTTATTGTGAATTTCCTCCTTTAAATCATGTTATAAGTCCTTTCGAAGGAAAAATTTGCGTCATTAGTGTCCAGCGACCGATTGATAACTGATTGATTTGAATAGCTTGAATTCATTCAGTTATTTATTTAGTACTCTAATGGTGTCCACACGGCCATTAGATTAGTATTAAAGTTATCTGTGTGGTCATAACTTTTAGCTTTATGTAATTATTAAACTTACTTTTTATCTAAACATTTTTCATGTTTAATGGCACTAAATCATAAGAAATGAATTAACTGCTTGTCTGTCTGCACATCTGGTGGTGGCGTGGCCAAGGTGCAGCAGCATTGCTGACTGACAGAACGCGCTCACAATAGGCAGAAATGTGTTTTTAATGTCGGACAATCAGCTCTTGAACATTTTCGTCTTGTCTTAACAAAATCTCGTCAACAAAATCTCACAAACATCTTGTCATGTTTGTATCATCAGAGAGCTATTTTTTGTTCATCACTTGTTATTGTCATCAAAAAAAGGTTTGTCAACTAAATAACTTCATCATCATTGTTGACGAAAACAACACTGATGGACTATCTGCCATCTTACAACTACTGAAAGAAATATCAGAAGATAGAAATGGTGACAGAGCTGTAGACTCAAGAGGTCTGTTAGATTTGAAAATTGTTGGCCTTCTTGTATTATTCACCAAAACATTTGGTGAAGTAAAATTTCTTTCAGATGTTCTACAATCCCCTCAACTGAATCTGGGCGCAGCTGTTACTCTTGTTGATTCACTTGTTAACACATTGAGCAGTGTTAGAGAGGGACCTCCCTTTGAAGAGATTTGGGAGGAAACAGTAACCCTTGCAGAGCAATGAAACATAGGTGCTGCACCTCAAGGCTGCCAAGTCACACCAGCTTTAGTCTTAAAGGCTTTTACATTTCTACTCCGACTGTACAAAAACAGGGCAACACAGATAAAGAGTCATTTCATAAAGGTTCATTCATTCCAGTCATTGATGTGTTTCTCTCTGAGATAAAGAGATTTTCTCATGAGAACTGTGTTATAATGGAAGGCATGCAGTCCCACATATTGTGAGAAAAATACCGTCTCTGTGTTTGCCTCATCATACAACTGCAACTCTGAGGATCTAGAACACGAGTTACCTCAGCTTAAACCAATTCTGGAGAGGAAGAAAAGCAGTGGCATGTAAATTTTTGTTTGATGGAGCTTACAGTTTTCCTTGAGCTAATAGTGACGTGTTTGACACAGTGTTCACTGTGCTCAAATGAAACAAAACTCTCTTAAAAACACCATAAGCAATGAGCTCCTCAGCAGCTTGGGAGTCTTGTGTATTGAATCAAAAAGAGCAAAAAGAGTTCATCTTAATAGTTTTGTAGATGTTATTGCTAAAAGACATGGCAACAGAGGAATTAAACTGTTCTAAAATGCAGAAAGAATAAATATTGAAAGAATAACTGAAAAACCATTTGAATTGTATTTCTTTCTGAAATGTTTGTGTTTTTTAAATTTGTGGTGAATGTGTTGGTGCATAATGTCTTTTTAATTAAAAACTGTAGCGGCATGCAGTGCTCAGATACAGGCTGAATTCTGCCTGATTTAACACAAGGAGGACCAATTTGGTGTGACAGCTTTAACTGCCATGTGCACTGTTGCATGTTCTACAAGTTTAGCAGCAACATGTGCACACATGGACTATAAAGAAAAAAGTTGTGGTGTAGAGACCTAAATCAGAGACACACATACACCTGGGTGGCTGTAGCTCAGGAGGCAGAGCAGTCGTCTTTCAAAGGTAGGCGGATCGATTCCAGGCTTCCACTGACTACATGCCGAAGTGTCCTTGGGAAAGACGCTTAACCCCACGTTGCCTCCCGATGTGCCTATTGGGGTGTGAATGTGTGTGTGAATGTGATAAGTAGTGTAAAGTGCTTTGAGTGGTCAAACTGATTGGAAAAGCGCAATATAAGTACAAGTCCATTTACCATCTGACATTCATACAAACAGCTTCCACAAGTTTGTTACTCATGAATAAAAACTCTTTTAAACTTTTAGTTTGATGAATCCTGACCTGAGAGTTTCCAGTTTGCAGTCTGGACTCTTCAGTCCACCACACAGCTTCTTCAGTCCGGAGTCCTGCAGGTCGTTGTTACTCAGGTCCAGTTCTGTCAGACTGGAGGACTGGGAGCTGAGGACTGAGGACAGAGGTCCACAGCTTGTCTCTGAGAGACCACACGCACTCAGCCTGGAGAGAAAATTACAGAGAAAATGTAAGACTTAAAAAGACTGAATCAGCACTCATGTTGAACGTGGACTCAAAGAACACCTGTAGAGAAAATCAGGTGTAACTCCACAGTGTTTTACCTGTTTCATAGTGTTCTTACTGTTTGTTGACTGTTTCATTTTACACGTGTTTAACTGGTAGGTGTTGGTAAAATAATTTCAGTTTACTCTCAAAAAGTGTCCTGAGAAGAGAGAGAAGGTTTTATTCTTTGTGTTTTTAATGAGTTTAGTGAAATATTACAGTGTTTGGTTCAAAGTTTGATGTTTAGAGAATCGACACATTTATAGTGTTTGTTGTAAATAAATAACCTTTGTTGTAATCGACCACATTTATTTTTTCTGTTCTATTCTATTCTACAGTCATTTAGCAAACACTTTTATCCAACTTTTTAACCATCCGACTTACATTTGAGAATAAGAAGAACACAAGCAAGAATTCAAACAAGATGGGACGCCATAATTAAGTGGTAGTCAGACTGCTGTGAGTCCAGTTGCACCCAGGTGCTGTCATGTAGTGCTGGAGGCATTGCATATAATCTTTTTTTTTTATTTTATTTTATTTATTTATTTATTTTTTTGTTATTATTATTATTTTGTAAGTCATTTAGTTTAAATACAATATCACAAATTCATCAAACAATATCATCTTGTCCATAAGTGCATGCAGCTTCTTCAGTACTTGGTTGAGCCAAAGACCTGGACAAATCTTTCTAACTCATTCTGTTGAGTAAAATTGGTAAGCTAAGTGCGGAAATACTCCTTAAACAACTGAGTCTTTACCTTGCTTTTAAAAGTGGATAAGGACTCTGCGGATCGGACAGAGTTTGGTAGATCGTTCCACCACCAGGGGACAACAGAGGAGAAGAGTCTAGCTACTGATTTTGCACCACGTTGTGTTGGGAGCACTAGGCATTTTTCACTGGTAGAGCATAACTGTGGAAAGGGAGTGTAGCTCTGGATTAAGGAGTGGAGGTAGACCGGAGCCGTTTGGGTTATTGTTTTATAAGCTAGAAGCAGAGCTTTGAATTTGATGCGCTGCAACTGGAAGCCGGTGAAGAGCGATTAGCAGTGGAGGGACATGAGCTCTTTTTGGCTGGTTGAAGACCAGACGTGCTGCTGCCTCCTGGATCATCTGTAGAGGTTTTGTTTTTAAAATCTTCAAAGAAATTGTGTCACACTGTGAGTTGTATTTATTTATACAGCGGCTTTCACAGACAAAGGTCAAAGTGCTTCACAGAAGAAGTAAAGTTGGTAAAATGTGAGACAGTGCGAGTGAATTTTTCATTTACTTGCGCAATGGCGACCAATAAATCTACCAGTCTTTTTCTTGTAGTAGTTATAACTGAATTTATTTAGTCGTTAATAAACTTCTGCTTCCCTCTTCAGCCCAGTAGTTCACAGTAAGGCATAAATTAGCTGCTGGTTTGTCGACTTTGTTTTCAGACAACTCTATCAACTTTTTTAAAAAAAAAAGCGACTAGCGACAAATCTAGTATCTTTTTCTGGTATTATTGAAGACTTTTGGAGACTGAGGTGAATGAAGGTAGTTTACTCTTCCCAATGAGGAGCGGTGCTGTGCAGACCCTCTCATACGAGGCTTGGTCTTATTGCAGCAGTTGCAGCTGTATTCAGAGCAGACGACGTTCACCTCTGTTTCATGACCAGGCTGAAAATGAAACGTACAAAGCTGCAGCTGGAGGATCCTACACTGGCTTACCATCAGAGTAATGTCTATTAATGAAGAGTGTGGACAAAAAGTTAAGTGTTGTGACATGTCCCAGACTCCTAATTAAAAAACAAAATACACATAAAAAAACATAACTAAAAAATAAAGAAAATATTGACAGATTTATTATTTTATTATTTTTTTTTTTTTTTTGCTTTTCTAAATATTTTTAGTTTTTTTATTTGTTTTTTTTTACTTTCCAATGACTTCCTTCTTTATGGCAGCATTCATTACAACTATATTTACTAGGCTGATTATGCTAATTAGCAACTTCTAGTGACTGAGGACAACCAATAGCTAATTTTCTTACTGAGGAGTAGGAACAGTGGCTGGAGTCCCTGAAGCTGTTTATTTCCAGGAACTACATGGACCAGTCATACCATGTCCTATGGGGGATGATGGAGACAAAGTTGTCGCTCTGCTTCAACTACAAAGTTAAAATAAAATAAAATCATCAAATCTGATTTGATTTGACAAGTTTTCTGTCTACTTGTTTTGTATTCGTGTGGCCAATAAGATGTTTTTTTTATGTCAACTGCTGCACAAAAAAATGTGAATTGTAAACATTGTAATTTCTGAATTTATTGTTCAAGTATTTATCACTAATACAGTGTGTGCCCCTAAATTTTCTGCTTGCGCTGTAAAAATTTAAGTTAGGGGCCACTGTGCTCCCCTTAAAAGAAGTTAGTCTGGAGCCCTGATGTTTATTTAACACCATTTTCTTGTGATAACAAATTATTCAGATGCAGGGTGGTGGGGGGCTGAAGATGTGCCTTATCCATCTTACAACCACCACAGAGACAAACATTCAATCAGACTCACACTCACTCCTAGAGAGAGTTTACTCAACAGTGTTGTGCCTGAATGAGTTCACAGAGCAATCCTTCATGAAAAAGCTCATATTTTGGGTGAACGTGAACTGGACGAACTCTATTTCTGCCTGATTAACATTATTGTGAGCACTCTCATTCTGGCATTTGTGAGCGGCGTTCTCTCACAGTTTAACTTTGTCCCAGAGAGAGCCATATTTCCATGGAGCCTTCCAGGCAAAATCCTGGCTAACACACATCATAAATAGGCCTTAATATATAGGTGAAAAACATTAAATCTGGCATCACCAGCCACCACAGAGCCGCAACACACATGCCTCATTAAATTACCAAACATGGATGCAAAATCCACTGAAGGCAGCAGCTCCAATCCTGCCTCAATGATCACTGCAGCATCTTTGTATGACCACTTAAAATAATTTTTTTGAAAAGGTCAGTGATGATCCAGGAGGGAGAAATCTGGCCTTTTCGTATAAACTTTGCCCGCCAGGTGTCAAGAAGCAACTCCAGACATCAACAACGTCAACATGAAACCTGAAACGGCAGATTGAAATAAAGCACCAGGCTCGCCTTCCAAGGTATGTGAACTAAATGTCACTAAAAACAATCTAAAGACGTGGCAACGGTGGCTAAATGAGATCCTCTACCTGCCAGAACTAAATACTGGCGTCCAGCAGCAGCCGCTCCGTGGTCTTCATCTCCAGGCGCAGATGGAAAACCTTCTGCAGGGTGTTATCAGAGACCTGCAGCCTTCGAGAGAAGAGGAACACTCAGCTTCCATAAACTTGACAAATGCAAGACATATGGTCTGCATGTATTATTTTGTTTTGTCCTTTACCTATTTATCAGGCCTAAATATTGAACTTTTATGACCCAAGTTTGGACAAATTTTTGGACAAACAAGTCAGAAAAAACACATCACAAAAAATTGAAAGTGACTTAATGAAAAGATAAATAATGTTAAAATATTTAGCACTTTGAGGTTCATCATTTGCTTCCTACCTCAGCCTGGTTCCTATCCCAGATAGTTTAATAATTCCTCATTAAAAAAGACCATTCCAGCAAGTTTTCTTCATGTTGTTAAATTGTAGTGAGAGCTGCAGCTGCTACGAGCGTGGACTGAATGAGTGGCAAAAACAGGAAAATGCTGTATTCTGAGGGTAAGAGCTCGCAGCATCATGTTGGAAAAAAGAACTATGAACTAGTTCATTTTTAGAGCTGTGAACTTTGTTAAAAAAGTTAAAAAACTTTGTTAAAAAACGAAGGAAGACCCGTTCAGAGACCGAGTTGCCTGTCACGTGACAGAGAGAAGAACTAGAGAGACCAATCCGAGAGCGAACGTACTGCTCGCCAAACAGCCTGAATGATGAACGAGAACGAGACCAAGAACGAGAACGAGACCGTGCAGCCCGAGCTGTCTGTCACAAATTAACGATAGGATGAACGAGAACGACAAAGACCAGTTCAGAGTCAGACTGAGCTGCCTGTCACGTGACAGCTGATAGAGGACAAGTGACTGGAAAAGTAATTTTGACAATTAGTGAGACAATTAAAACACAAAGTAACAATTAATTATTATTATTATTATTATTATTTTAAGGCAGAGTGTAACACAATCAATATGTTGATATAATTTTCATATTTATTTATAAACACATTTTAAAGTATATACACAACACTATACACATCTAAGGGACATAAATAAAGTTAAATAATAATAAAGTTAAATAAAAACAAACTAACAACAACAATATTGCACAATTAAAAGTAACAAGTATATTAAGGGCCTGTTCTAAGGCAAGTTGGCATTCAGAAACACAAGCTCGCGGACCTTGGAGGGGCTGAGTCTGTTCCGTCTGTCTGTGATGATCTGCCCGGTCTTTGAAAAAATTCTCTCAGAGGGCACTGATGTGGCTACAATGCACAGTCGTGTCTTCATCACCTCACACAGACTTTTAAATATGGGTGAGCACATCCTTCACCATGCCAGAGGATCTGATGTACGGGGTAGGAGTGGCTCTGCCAGGTAGGCCCGCATCTCCATCATTGTAGCAGTGGAGGTGCTTGATGTGGCAGAAGCAGATGAAGTGGACGCTCTGGTGTTTGCTACCCTCTCATCAAAGTCTTCCCAAAACATGGCCCCTGCACTGGCAGCCGCAGCAGGATCTTGACCCTCCTCCTCCTCCTCCTGTCTGTGACTGGGGTGACAGTGTGCTGCAGCAGCTGTGATCCTCTTAACAGCATCATCTGCTGCCTTGTTGTTCACAAAGGCTTGCTTTTTGAACCTTGGATCCAAACCCCATGGAGCCTCAGAATGACAGTAGCACTCAATTTGTAGCACTGCAGAGCAGGCTAATGCACAGATTAGTACGGGGCAGGAAGACTTTAAAAAAGAATTCTCATTAAATGATTATTTAATCAAAGAGAAAGAGAAAAAAGTAAGTTTTTACAGCAGTTATCCACGGAGATATCCGCGGTTATGTAACACTTATTAAATTTGAACGGTTAATAGAGCCAAAGAATTAATCATGGTTTTATGAATAAATAATATATGTCGGATGTCACTTGACAAATGAATGAGCGTCAGCTATCAGATATCATTCATTTCCTTGTTTGTTTCTTAGTCCACACACAGCCCCGCTGAGTTACAGCTGTCACATGACAAATGAACTGAAGAACGATCCGTAATGATCAGTTTGAACGATCAGTTTGAACAATCCGTATGAACGATCCATTTGAACGAACTGCAGTGCTTGCTGCTCACCACACAGCCTGAGCAGCCTGGCTGTCATGTGACAAAAGAACGAGGACCTGAGGACGGACCTGAGCGAGTCCTGAACGAATAATTTCTGTTTCCTGTCCTGACCTACTGACTGAGTTTATGCAGCTGCCTGCCATGTGGCGAGAAGAGGTACCGCATGAAAATGAACGAATCTCTCACTGAGAGGACCCGTTACTCCCGAGTCATATAAAGGATTAGTTCATACTGAACGAATCGTTCGTGACCGACACATCACTACTGTGGACAGTGGGACACAGCCTGTCAGCAACTGGACTGAGGGACAGTTTGCTTGGTTACGGTTTGGGAGTGCTTTAATGTCTTGTTGTGGGAAGGAATTTCATTTGTAGTAATAAGACTTGTAGTGGTAAAGTCTAGTTTTGTTCTGAGGTTGTACTGGCATCCCTGTTTGTGTTAAAAAAGGACACTGTTTTCTGTTGTTATTATATGGTATACCTACAGGTGTGTGAAACCCCGTAATTGGGACATTTTCTGTTGGATTAGAAGGTTAATTGGTAACCCGCTAAGGGACTTTATGTTAATTGAATGATTAAGTATCAATCCTGTAAAGGACACTTTGAGTTTGGTTTGAATTGCCTTTTGATTTCATTCCTAACTAGTCGACATGCGGATGACTCTATTAGTTTGAAAACCTGTTTCCGTTCAAATGTGTGACGAATAAATGTTGGACACTTTTATGCCAGTGTACGTCTCGATTTATGTTCCGTCCTCATTCCCCTAGACCAGGGATCACCAACTCCGGATCTCTTGAGCCAGTGTCCTCCAGGTTTTCACTGCATCCCTGCTGCAACACACCTGGTTCAAATGAAATAGTCAATAGTCAAGGTCTACAGCAGCCTCTTAACGACCCATTATTTGAGTCAGGTGTGCTGCAGTATGGAGATATTGAAAACCTGCAGGACACTGGCTCAAAAGGTCCGGAGTTGGTGATCCCTGCCCTAGACAATAGAGGACGTAACACCACGGCATTATCATCAGGTTCATCTCCCGACGTCTGAAGGAGGACTTCGGGAAAGCTGCTAAGAATAGCGGCTTTCTCCAATCTAAAGGTCTACGCTTAACTTAACAAAGGAGGAAAAGGGATAACTGACAAAAGCTGTGGCCAAAGATTAAGAAAGCTGGTGAAGAGGGAAAGGCTGCATACTTCGTGGGAGGTGGTGGCTTTATCAATGGTTCAGAGATCTATGAGATGGGTCCCTGTGTTCGGTCCCCTCTGCTCTCAGGTATTTTTTGAGCCTCGTTACTGAACATCTGAATCTGTTCTTTTTGTTATGCGCGTGTTGTCGGAGGTGCGGACCCACTTGCAGGCAGTCAAGGCAGGAGACAGGTCGTGCAGGTGAAAATGAGTTTATTTAACTCAAACTGAGGAGCAGGAAACACACGGTACATGTGCGGGAACCACACACAAGGATCTGACAAGGCAAAACTGAATAAAACAGGATTTATAGACAGAGGGAGTAACAAGGGTCAGGTGACGTGAATGACAAATCAAACCAGGTGGGGTAACGAGCTAGGAACAGAAACCAGAGCACATGAGGGAAAACGGGAAAACAGAACTGGACATGACAAAAACCCAGAAACCCAAACTATAATCAGAACCTAATAAAGCAAGAAACCCAAAAACCCAGTAGCCATAACAGAACCCTAACAGTTTTTTGATCCAGATATTATATTACGAAAAAAAGTTTATTTAGTTTCTGTTAGCGTTAAATAAATCTATCAGGGTAACTTTACTGCTGCTGTTCTCGATGTTGCACTACTTGTTAAACTGTAAAGGTTTTATAAAACAAAACTTTATTCTTTGTGTTAGGGCTGGGCAATGTGAACCAAATTGTATATCTTGATATTGTTTTTACCTGAATCATTACCTGGTAAAACTATTTTTGTGTGAAAGGACTGATATCCAGTCTTATTTCTGGAAGTGTTTTTGTATCCTGTCATTAGATTACCTGAATATATATTTTTGTCTAGTAACCAAAGAGACAGTACTAATTTACGGCCTTCAGTGCTAAAAACTGTTTTAATGAAACATACTTTTTAATGACCATAACAAAAATACAGCTGTGCAAAATGCAAAAGAAAAGATGCTTTTAACTCAAAACAAGCTATCTTGATATAAACGATATTCCCTACTTCTATATCGCACCTGATACATTGCCGAGCCCTACTTTGTGTTCATTACTGTTCATTTTCATGTCTACTCTATCTTTTGTATCTCTTGATGTTAGGGGGCTATGCAACAATGTTAAGCATAAAGCTTTATTCCTTTTTCCTAAACAATTTATTTCAGACTTGCTTTTTACAAGAATCAACTACCTGATGATGCCAAATTTTGGAAAAGGCAATGGGGTAACACCTTATGGTTTTCAGCTGGTACAGAGCGCTCAGCCGGGGTAACTACTTTAAAAATCTGATTCTGTGAGGAGGTATAATTCACCGAAAGTGACCCATTAGGCCACTTCATTTGTCAAACGATCCAATGTAATGAACAAATAATCATTACCATTAATGTCTACGGGTACAACATGGAGAAGGAAAATGGCGGTCTGTTATCTTGCTTTTAATCATTTTAATGTAATTTATTATTTTATTGTGATTATGTGTTGATGCCTTTTACTATTCTAAATATCTGTAATGTCTTTGTTTTATGTAAAGCACTTTGAATGGTCCTGTACATGAAATGTGCTATACAAATAAACTGCCTTGCCTTGCCTTGTTTCTGTCCCTAGGGAAATCTTTGTTAAATTATTTAGATAAATTTACAAATGCGAACCTGTTAGGAGGTGATCTCAATGTTGGGCCAGACCATTCTTTAGATAAATGGCCTCCTCGTGCACCTAATATAAGCAACACCAAGCTTAACATTTTATAGAGAGGTTTAACCTTCATGATATCTGGAGAGTAAAAAATCCTCATGAGAAAGTTTTTACATGGAGTAACAGACTGTTAAAACTTTACCACGACGCCTCAGTATCAAATGATTAGCGGTAACAGCTTTGCTGAATTTCCGATCATAATTAATCAGTGTTGTCCCCTAAATGCAATGCCATTGGACTGAGGGTAAACTATACCATTTACCCAGGGCCCACTGCAGGGTGGGGATCCTTGAAAATTCAGGATTGAAAAGGTATTTTGTGTTCAATTTTAAAACGTCTAGTTATGATTATAAAAGTCAGTCACTAACAGCAGCTATAGCTCAGTGGTTCTCACACTTTCTCTACCTGCCTCCCTTTTGGAGAAACAAACATTTCATTCCTTTAACATTATACATGAATTTGATGAATCCTGACCTGAGAGTTTCCAGTTTGTAGTTTGGACTCTTCAGTCCATCACACAGCTTCTTCAGTCCTGAGTCCTGCAGGAAACCACACACACTCAGCCTGGAGAGAAAGAGGGAGATAAAATGATGGAGAAGGTTTAGCCTGCTGCAGTCACTCCTTAGCTTTTCCTGTTTAGTTTTGTTTTGTTTTGTTTTTTTTTTACTTTTAACCATCTTTTGTCTTAATTGTTACTTTCTATATTTTACTTTTCATTGAAGCTGCACCCACTCCTACAGGTTGGTTGAGATTTTTGCCGTTCATTTAGCTGCAGGACTGTTCCTGTCATTGAGTCAAGGGACTGCAGCACTATTTCATGCTGCTCTGATTGTTTACTCCAGATGTCAGCTGATTGCCCTGCAGCCAGCTGCCTTATTGGCCAGAATAATAGAAACTCCTGCTGTCAACACAGAGGCTGCAGAGGTGGAATGAAGACGAGGAACAAGAGAGCTGGGTTACTGTGATCCACCTCTCACCATGAAGAACACAAAATCACAGGTCAACAAGATGGATGAGCGACATTAAAGGGAGAAAATACACTTTTTAAAAATTTGGTGATGTCATTGTGAATTTGAACATTTGATATTTGACTTTTATTGATATTTAGAGTTTTCTCATGTTATAATGTTGACTGTTTATTTTCCTTCCTCTGCTTACCCCCCATCTGCAGATGACCTGGTCCTCTCTGCCGTAGCCTGCTTACAAACACAACACTGGAGTGTATTTATTACAATCTCAGGTACTGTCGACCACATCACCGTGTAAAACAAACTCTCCATATCCTCGTGATTTAAAGGACTACAGACACATAACACGGACTATACACATCATGCCGACCCTGGAGAGACTGGAACAGTTCTGATTCATGTTCAGACCACTTCTGGATCCTCATCGGTTAGTAACCTGGACTTGGAGCTGAGGACACCAGGATCTGCTGTACTGGGGCCCCTCAGGGAACTGTATTCTCTCCCCTGCTCTTCCCCCTCCACACCACAGATTTCAACTACTGCACAGAGACCACTTCAGAAGTTTCCTGATGACTCTGTGGTATTTGGTCATGAGGATGATGAGGATGAAGAAAGGGAGAACTGGACTACAATCATGTGTCTGTAAAACTGCCTCGAGACTTTTTTTTTATACTCAGGTCCGGTTTTATCAGCCTGGAGGACTGGAAGCTGAGAACTGAGGACAGAGCTGAACGTCCTTCATCTGAGAGGAACATTCACTGAGTCTGAAGAGAAGGAATTTAACAAAATGAATAATATTTATATTAAACTTATGTTACATTTAATGTTTATGAACAACTAAAATACATTCCTCAAAATAACAAATCCAGAATTTGCTCTGTACAGACAGAATATCTGCTGAACTTCTAATGGGGAGCTTTGAAAAGTGGAGATACACAATCTAGTTTCATTGTTAGTTCTCTATCCACAAGTTTTATCTGACTTTCTAACATTTATAGGAGAGATTGTGCAAATATCTCCCATCAGCTACAAATATCTCACTATCCACAAACATGTTTAATCTAATTAATAACAGCGTCTACATCTTCAGTTCAACGTGAAATGAAAGTGTTAAAGGTAGAGCTGGTTTCACAGCAAAGACCTGTGTGGTTTATAAACCTGAGCATAGCAAAGCAGACTACAGGAATTCATCCCACCACCTTTCCTAAACTCCATGATGTTTTCCATCAGGGTAAAGGAGTTTAGGCAGGAAAAAGCATTGGGGGTGATTCTGTTTACTATGTGACTGAACCACTGGATGGAAACAACGTGATAAACAAGCAGGACGAGCAACGTTTCAACCAAAGCTGAGAGACAAAGTAGAGCTTCTTTATTTAACCAGAGGCTCATTTATACCTTTAAGTCCTAAATAAAACACATGTTCCTTCATTTTAAAAGATGCGTTACTCTGGACATATTTCATTCACAATATTTCAAAGTAGTTTAGAAAACGTTGCAGATTATTCCATCACAGAGATGTTTGAAGTTGAAACAGAGGAAAAACATGTGAGAGCAGCAGAGAAACCTGACCTGAGAGTTTCCAGTTTCCAGTTTTCCAGTCCATCACACAGCTCCTTCAGTCCTGAGTCCTGGATTCTCAGGTCCAGGTCCTTCAGTCTGGAGGACGGAGAGCTGAGAGCTGAGGACAGAGCTGAACATCCTTCATCTGAGAGGGAACAGCTGCTCAGTCTGAAGAGGAAATAATAAGACAAGTAATAATCTGTCCCATGATGTACCCTTATACCAGCAGCAGTATATTTCTCCACATCCTGCTATATATGTACTTACAGAGCTTTGCTGGAGGCTTTGACCACTGGCAGCAGCCTCAGAAGAACCTCCTCTGAAGGAGAGTATTTCTGCAGGTCAAACACCTCCAGATCTTCTTCTGATGACAGTAAGATGAAGACCAGAGCTGACCACTGAGCAGGAGACAGTTTATCTGTGGAGAGACGTCCTGATCTCAGGAACTGATGGATCTCCTCCTCTAGAGAACGATCATTCAGTTCATTCAGACAGTGGAACAGATTGATGCTTCTCTCTGCAGACACATTCTCACTGATCTTCTTCTTGATGTACTGGACTGTTTCCTGATTGGTCTGTGAGCTACTTCCTGTCTGTGTCATCAGGCCTCGTAGGAGACTCTGATTGGTCTGCAGTGAAAGACCCAGGAGGAAGCGGAGGAACAAGTCCAGGTGTCCTTTTGGACTCTGTAAGGCCTCGTCCACAGCTCTCTGATGGAGAAGGTTTGAATCTGGTTTCTTAAAAAATGTGGACAACCTGAAGTGTGTTTGTTGTTCTTCCATCAGGTTGACTCCAGACTTGATGAAGGTCAGACGGACATGAAGAGCAGCCAGAAACTCCTGAACACTCAGATGGACGAAGCTGAACACCTTCTCCTGGTACAGTCCTCTCTCCTCTTTAAAGATCTGTGTGAACACTCCTGAGTAAACTGAGGCTGCTGTGATATCGATGCCACACTCTGTCAGGTCTGATTCATAGAAGATCAGGTTTCCTTTCTGCAGCTGATCAAAAGCCAGTTTTCCCAGAGACTCAATCATCTTCCTGCTCTCTGGACTCCAGTGTGGATCTGTCTCAGCTCCTCCATCATACTTGACCTTCTTGACTTTGGTCTGGACCACCAGGAAGTGGATGTACATCTCAGTCAGGGTCTTGGGCAGCTCTCCTCCCTCTCTGGTTTCCAGCACATCCTCCAGAACTGTAGCAGTGATCCAGCAGAAGACTGGGATGTGGCACATGATGTGGAGGCTTCGTGATGTCTTCATGTGGGAGATGATCCTGCTGGCCTGCTCCTCATCTCTGAACCTCTTCCTGAAGTACTCCTCCTTCTGTGGGTCAGTGAACCCTCTGACCTCTGTCACCATGCCAACACAGTCAGGAGGGATCTGATTGGCTGCTGCAGGTCGTGTGGTTATCCAGAGGCGAGCAGAGGGAAGCAGTTTCCCCCTGATGAGGTTAGTCAGCAGCACATCCACTGAGGTGGACTCTGTAACATCAGTCAGGGTCTCATTGTTGTGGAAGTCCAGAGGAAGTCGACTCTCATCCAGACCGTCCAAGATGAAGACAACCTGGAACTCTTCAAAGCTGCAGATTCCTGCTTCTTTGGTTTCAGTAAAGAAGTGATGAACAAGTTCCACCAAGCTGAACTTTTTCTCTTTCAGCACATTCAGCTCTCTGAAAGTCAGTGGAAATGTCAACTGGATGTCCTGGTGGGCTTTGTCTTCAGCCCAGTCCAGAGTGAACTTCTGTGTTAAGACAGTTTTCCCAATGCCAGCCACTCCCTTTGTCATCACTGTTCTGATTGGTTCATCTCTTCCAGGTGGGAGTTTAAAGATGTCTTCTTGTCTGATGGTTGTTTCTGGTCTGTGTGGTTTCCTGGATGCTGTTTCAATCTGTCTGACCTCATGTTTATCATTGACCTCTGCAGTCCCTCCCTCTGTGATGTAGAGCTCTGTGTAGATCTGGTTCAGAAGGGTTGGGTTTCCTGCTTTAGCAATCCCCTCAAACACACACTGGAACTTCTTCTTCAGACCACATTTTAGTTTACGTTGACAAGCTGGAGCCAGAAGTTCTGAAAGAAAAGAAGAAATAAGAAGAGTCAGTAAAGATTTGAAGCCTCTGAGGAATGAGGATGTGAATATGTGATGTTCATGTGTTGAGACATCAGTAAATGTGTCGTTTATCCAGCAGCTTCAATCTTTAGAGAAATCCTCTTACTGCTCTGCAGACGCTCAGCCAGCTCCTCCTGCTTCATCCTCCTCAGGAAGTCCACTGTGATCTTCACTAACGCCTCTCTGCTGCTCTTCCTCTGCTCCTCATCCTCACCCTCCAACACTGAGCATTCTGGGTAATCTGGACTCAGAAGCTTCTGGATCTTCTTCAGCTCCTTCTTCATGAAAGTGATCATGTTGTCCTCCAGCAGCTGGAAGAGAAACGATATGAAGGACACAATCAGACTGAAATCATGGAGCCAAACATCAGATCCATGTTGGACACACTGACAATCCACTGGTCTACAAAGGTCAGCATGGAGACGATGTGGACAGAAGAGATGGAGAAGTAGTTGTTGTACATGTACAGACCATAAATATGGAGTCCAGCTGTGTTTGATGCTGCTGGGCAGACTGACCACTGGGAAGCTCTGAGCTCTGCTGGTCCACTCTGTGGAGGAATCAGGAAGAACCACATCACATTCTGTCACATGGAGAAGCTGCTTTCAGCTTTTAGGAAGCTCTCACCAACACCTTCATGAAGCTCTGTGCTGAGGTGCCCTGGAGCAAGGCAGCCACAGCCAGTGTGTGCTTGGATGAGACTGGTTAGACTGGGCAGCTCCCAGTATAAATGTGTTTGATGTTGGAGTTTTCCACTAAGAAAAAGTTTGGTGTGTTTGTGAGGAGCCAAACTGACTGCAGGTCACTTAGTAACTGAGGTTCAGAGAATCTCCTGAACTTCTGGAAAACGTCCAGAATCTGTTTCCTTTTTCCAGAGGAGGAAAAACTCTCGTCTGCTTCTACGTTCCACAGATGAGAAAGTTGAATTATGGAGATTCTATGTTTCCTGCACTGAGACAGAATCCTCCTGATTATTCTCAGCTCACAAGAAATATTTAATAAAACTCACATGTTTATTATTAGAGCTTCATCTTAAAAACCAAAGATATCCTTTATTATTATTATTATTATTATTATATTATTATTATTATTATTATTATTATTATTATTATTATTATTATTATTTAGTTGAAACACAAGATGGAATAAAACTAAACTGATGTAACAATTTCACACAGCTCACCTCTGTGGCTCCGATTTAAACTCAGGAGGAGGATCCATCGACCAGTCACTCTTAAAGGACAAACAGCTGGGCCCAGGTCCAGGTCCTGGTCCTGGTCCTGGTCCTGGTCCTGGTCCAGGTCCAGGTTGATTCCTGTAAATAAAGATGGTTTAATAATTTTACAGCTGAATTCTGAAATTGTTCAACATTTAGTTTGCAGAAGAATCTGGAAGACAAATCAAATCTGTCACATGACGATCATGATGCTGCAGATTCGTCTCAGCAGAGACGTCCAGAAATGATGAACCTGAAACTGGTTTTCATCTGAAACCTGATCCAACCTCCACTGGACTCTGATACTCACTGCTGGTCTGATCTTAGATCAGGAGGTTTCTCCATCGACCAGTTGCTCTTCATGGAGACACAGCTGGGTTCAGGTCCAGGTCCAGGTCCAGGTCCAGGTCCAGGCTGGTTCCTGTGAATCCAGATGTTTGGTGATGTGAGTTGTGATCTCTGACATGGAGAAGAGTCATGGACAGTTAGAGATGGACATCTCACCTCTGAGTGGTTTTAGAGGGAGGGACTCCCTCCTCTCTGTCCTGATCCATGATGCTGGATTCACATCAGCTCACACACACTTTCTACCTTCACCTGCAGAGGAAACACACATCATTCATCTGAACATCAACTGAAATCCTCCTTTCCATCATCTGCTGCTCCTCCTCTGATTGGCTCTGAGTTTCTGCTTCATATCAGAGTCAGATGGATGCAATCAGACAGCAGTGAGGAAGAGGAAGCTGCCTTCAGCTGCTGGACTTCTATCAGGACACCAGATGGAGGGATGGAGCTGCAGACCAGCACAGGCCATGATGATGAAACTATTTACAAGACAAAGAGGACCATAATATGCAGAATAATTATAATTCACTTCATTCACATTTTCATAGCAAATACAAAGAAGAAGATAAAACAACAGAAGCACATTAAACACAGTGGAAGTGGGACAGTTTGAGGTAGAAAATATCTCTGAGTGGGTGAACCAGATGTTGGAGCTAAAAACAATCCTCCAGATGAGCTGAGAGTGAAAGTTAAAGAGTTCAGCTTTAAGAAATCTGAAATGAACTGAGGAGCTTGTCCATGCAGAGCATCTAGAAGTTCTCACCACAAAGCACATGAACTGGAAACCAGTAAGAAGACCATCAAACAGGAGCCATGTGAGCTCTTCTGTTGCTTCCAGAGCTTTGCTGCAGCATCTTGTACAGTCAGAATGATCCAGACAAGTTAAACATGCATCGCTCTGATTTAAATCAGAAGAAATGAAAGTGTGGAAAATCCTTGTAAAGCTGAACACAATCCATCAGAGACTCGTATCCACTCAGTGTCCACTGAGAGCAAGAAGTTTTCACTCCCCAGTTACAACCACTCGTCTGTTCTTACTCAACAGATTCAACATGGATTTAAATTAAAGCTCCACCAAACATCTCTTTTCATTTCTGACCAACATGTTGATCATTTTTCAGAAAACTGACATTTTTATTATGACATGTTTGGAATAAATTCCCAGAGATTCATTTTATTCATTTATTTATTTCAGGCAATTGCATTCACGGTAAGATACACAAAAGCGAAACAAGAGAGACATGTTAGTTTGTCACATAAACCAAAAATATAAACAAAAAGGAGAAGAATAGATGCAATGTTTTGTTTGTAAAAATGTTTGGAATAAATTCCAGAGATGAAGCTGATGTTTTGTGATGAACAGCATTTAGTTAAAAAGCCTTTCAGATATTTAGTTTACCCACATGTGTGAGAAGTCAGTAGATTTTCTGCTGATCAGAGGATAAATGGACTGATTCTGGCAGCTCTAAATGAACTGCAGAGTAAAGTTCATGTAAACATGATGGAGGTCAAGACCTTGTTGTTGGTAAGACTGACTTTTATGTACTAAACTAAAACCTGGAGGACAGTAGCCCTCAAGGGTCAGAGTTTGTGGTCCCTGATCTGCAGATTGTAATTTCATCCACAGACTGAAAGAATCAGGAGGAATCTCTGTATGCATGGGACCAGGCTGGATGCTGGTGATCTTCTGCATTAAAAGCAGACATGATTCTCTACTGGAAACCACTGCATGGACTCAGGAAGCTTCCAGAAACCACTGTCTGTGAACACAGTTCACCCTGAAACCCACAAATGCAGGTTAAAGCTCCATCATGCAGAGAAGCCAGATGTGAACAGGATCCAGAACCAGCTTCTTCCGTCTTCTCTGGACCAAAGCTCATTTAAAATGGTCTGAGGCAAAGTGGAAACGTGGATGAAGATGTGAACTAGTTTGTGGAAAGCATGGACGGCGTGTCCTGCAGACTAAAGAGGAGAGGGAGCATCCAGCTTGTTATCAGTGGACAGGTGAAAAGCTGCATCTCTGATGGGATGGGGCTGCATTAGTGTCTATGGCGTGGGCAGCTTCCACATCTGTGAAGCTCCATCAATGCTGAAAAGTACATGGAGGTTTTAGAGCAACATCTGCTCCCATCCAGACAACGTCTCTTTCAGGGAAGACCTTGCAGATTTCAGCAAGACGATGCTGAACCACATCCTGCATCCATCACAGCAGCATGGCTTCACAGGAGAAGAGTCCGGCTGCTGAACTGGCCTGCCTGCAGTCCAGACCTTTCACCAATACACAACATCTGGAGCATCATGGAAGCAGAAATCCAGCTACCAAGGTCCAGGACTGTAGAGCAGCTAGAATCCTGCATCAGACCAGAATGGGACAACATTCCTCTCCTAAAACTCCATCAACTGGTCTCCTCACTTCCCAGACGTTTCCAGACATGTTAGAAGAAGAGATGCTACACCATGCTGAACACCACCCTGGAACTACTTTTTACACCGTGCTGAACATCACCCTGGAACTACTTTTTACACCGTGCTGAACATCACCCTGGAACTACTTTTTACACCGTGCTGAACATCACCCTGGAACTACTTTTTACACCATGCTGAACATCACCCTGGAACTCCTTTTTACACCATGCTGAACATCACCCTGGAACTACTTTTTCCAGACGTGTTGCTGCATCAGATTCACTATCAGCTCATATTTTCCATCACATTGTAAAATGTCTCAGTTTCATCATCTGACATGTTGTTTATCTTCTACTGGGAATAAAATATGACCTGATGAGGTTTATAAATCAGTGAATTCTGGTTTTCCACACTTTTACACAGAGTCCCAACGTTGTTGTAACTGGAGCTGTTTATGTGAAACAAGGTGGAGGTGGATTATGATCCAGGAAATAATGTTGCAACACAGAACTTAAAACCTGAAAAACCTGCCTGACTGTTTTTACTGTGAACACGAAGAGAAAGTCAGAGTTCAAGTTGTTCTGTAGAGCCACATTCCCGCCTCATTACACATCAACAAAACCACAGTTTGATCCTCAGAGAAATAACGATCTGATCATCATGTAGATTTGTCTTCAAACAGCAGAGATCAAAGTTGGAGCTGAAATCAGGAGTGAACACGTTCTCCAAACATTCCAGAAACAAAGAGGAAAGTTCACACTTACAGTTTGTTCAGAGAAGAAGAAGAAGAAGAATCTCCACTGATACAGGTGAGCTGCTTCCTGGAATGAGTCACATTTCTACCTGTGATGGAGGGAGGACAGGTAGGAGGAGGACAGGTAGGAGGAGGACAGGTAGGAGGAGGACAGGTAGGAGGAGGATAGGTAGGAGGAGGAGGAGGACAGGTAGGCGGAGGACGGGCAGGAGGAGGAGGACGGGTAGGAGGAGGACAGGTAGGAGGAGGACGTAGGAGTAGGACAGGTAGGAGGAGCAACATCAGCTCTTCCTCCTCCTCTTTACAGTTTCCAGTCTTACAGAAACATTTTAGTCATTTTAATCCTAAAGTGTCAGATTTTTCTCATCAGTCTTGTTTTTATCTGTAAATCCATACATCACCTGTGTGGTTCTTCCTCCTGTCAGTCCCAGCTGTTTTTAATTTCCCACATCATTCAACTCGTCTCGTATGAAAGTAGAATGTGATCAGATTGGTAATTGATCTTTGGGGGTGTGTGGGGAGGAGGGATCACAGCTTGATCCAGACACCTGTACAGCCACATTGGCTCTACTCCACCACTTCTTCCTTCTGGATCAGTTCCAGCAGGAAGTGATGTAATCAGCAGATTGGGGCCACATCTGGTGGATGTGTGGTTCGGTTCAGGCAGCCATGTTCTCCTGTCTCTTCTTCTGGATGATGGATCAGCTGACTGGGAAATGTGGAACACATCCTTCTATGTGAGTGTGTTCAGAAGATGAAGAGGGAAACGGAGTTACAGTTGTTACCAACATTCCCTGAAACCTCCACCATTTTCTCACAAATTCAAACTACGTTCACAAAAGCCCCGACTTTACCATGAAAACCACACAATCACCTGGAAACCAGTTCAGAGCCAAACAATGATGATGGAGATGTTCCACCTGTACGCTCTGAACCAACAGGTGGTCTGATCACATCATCACATACGTGTGTGTTTAGTTGGGAGTTGCGTATAAAAAAAAATCATCACATTTTATTTATAAAGCACTTTTCATGCATCAAGTAACACAAAGTGTTTCCACGACAAAACACAAGCATCACACACTCAAGTTAGAACTGTTTAGTTAACACACACACACACACAAACACAATCATCTCTTTCTCTCACACACTAAGCACATAGAGCCTGACAGGGGGACATCTTACATCAGCTGAACTCCTCTTGCTGGTTGGACATCCCACAGGTTTCTTCAGAAAGGTCTCAAAGACTTTGGAGCCAGATCTGTTACAGATTGTGAACTTGCCTTTAAAGGGGCCCCATTCTGCTATCTGGACTTTTTTGAGCTTTCAGTGTTATAGTGCTGAATACTCATCAGATTAGACTCATTCAGGAACAGCAACAGTTCCTGTCTCAAGCTGCATGTCATATAACTCAGATGGGTCGCTGCAAGCCCCCACCAAAGCTCTCATATCCCCAACAGCGAGTGTGAAGCCTTGAGTCAGACCTTCCAGCTGTCTAAGCCAGGGAGCTGCACCTTGTCTAAGAGGGGGAAGTTAGCCTCACATCATTTGTAAAGCTGCAAATTTCCAGGGTTATACCAGGGGTTTTCTGAGGTCAGTGCTGGCTTGGATGAGGGGGGGCCTCAAAACGTGGGTTGCTTTCCATCATTGATCTGGTGGTCATTATGTGGGAGGATGGAGGGGTTTTCTGTTATCATTGTACCTGTTATGACCATGTCTCTTTCCTCACCTTCTGACTCCATGTTTGCACTTTTGGTTTTACGTTCCTCTGCAACCCAGTCTTACTCTAAATCGTGTAATACCTACGTTTGTCCACAGGGCAAAACGTAGCCATTTCACAAAAAGGGCTCTGAAATTGGTGCATGATTACGTTTCATTTTCTTAGTCATTTTTTATGGGCGTACTTTGGGTCACATGACTGCCGAGTTTCTACCCGGCGTGAACTAAAAACATGGCGGACATCCCTTCTATTTTTGTTGGAAAATGCTATATTTTAAGATTGATTATGGCTTTAGCCTCGTTTTGATAGCTTTTCTAGCGACAAATTAACACTTTTTTTTCACAGTATCCATTCGGTTTATTTACACAATTAGTAGTTTTTTGTTTCAATGTACAATCCTTCAACGAAATTGTAGGAATACTATGTTTCGGATTGTTGCTACAGTGGTTGCTACGGACGCTATTAACAACAACATTAACAACAAACCGGAAGAAAGTTAATGGTGCGTCAAAGACTGAGTTCCTCTCCAAACTGGTTACATTTAACCACAAATCTGCTTAAGCTGCTATCCATTAAATAATTACTTGTTTGATTTGAAAAAGATAGCTATTAAAAAAATTAAAGAAATTAAAACATTTCGCCACAATACAAACTATAGAATTTTAGAATCTTTGTATTATATTTACACACTATTCATACATAGTTTGTCATTTGATTTAATGAGCCAAATCTTTTAAGACAGGTTTCATTAGACCACAAACTATGATCCCATACAACAAATTCATTTATGCCTAATTTGTCTTTATATATTATACTGGTAGGTCTATGTAATTCATTTTCCTGAATTTTAGCTGTTCATATTTTTATTCATATGTTTGTATTAATACTGCTACAATTTTCTTTTCCTTCTGGGGTAGATCAATCATTCAATCAATCTTCCTATTTGTTAGTATGAATGCATGTATTGCAGAACAACAACATCTGGATCACACCTTTTCAAATGTTTTTATTTTATTACAAAAGATTATGCAATATGGACATAACAAGACCCACCATCAACACCAACAATAATAATAATGGATAATAAATTAACAAAATATTATAAAAAAGGAAAAGGACAGCAGCCCACAGAACACTGAAGGTAGCTGTTTTAGTTCTTTGTATTCTCCTTTGCCACCCACTGTGGAGGCCACGTCTTCCCACTGCAATAAATGTAAAGAAGATTCAATGACAACATGACAGTAAAAGACACTGAGTCACAGTGGGCTTCAGTTTGTAGCTCATATTCACTTTGTTAACATGCTCACAGTTATATGACTAATTTGCTCACAGTCTTATGGCGATAATTTCACTGAGGTGAAAATGTTTACTGCTATAAGCAATCACACTGTCAGAGGACTTTAGAGCTGTGGTACATTAAAATCCACTAAATACATTCAGACTAAAGGTATATATTCACATTACATTTTTACTTTAAATAATGACAAAGGAGAACCTTCTGGATTTTTGTCTTTAAAACTTGCTTCACCGGGTAATACTCGTCCTTTCCCCCGACGATATGGCTGCAATCTGAAAGAGCAAAAAGTGTACACTTACATTTTTTAAAACATTTGTTATAGAACTGCCAGGGGTGCACAGAAAGAAAATTATACTTTTTGTCTTCCAAAAAAATACAATAAACTGCAGTTGCTTAAAAATGCAGAAATGCTGGTGCCAACATAGAGTAGAAGACTAGAAAAGCACACGTTACATAAATTAAAATTCTTTACATTGGCTGCCTGTGATTACCTAATTGATTTTACAATTATTGTATTAATTTTTGAGGCACAGCACAGCCTTGCATTGGGCTGTCTCTCAGAGATGCATTTAGTTTACATTTTTGTTGTACTTCATTTAGCCATTATGCTCTCAAACAGTGGACATGTGTGCATGGGATCTGAGAATATCTATACTTTTAAACCAAAAATAAACAAATTAATCCGTCAATATTTTGTATGTAGGGTTTTTTTTAAATCAACTTTTTATAATATGTAATAATAGCGCAATATTTTATTTAACTGCTTTTTTCATCACTGTCTTGGGTGGTCTTTGTTTTAAATTTGTGATGCTTGGAATTATTATTTCAAGTCTTACTGTTGTTTTATAATTTATTTTTAACTATTTGGGTTTCTTTTTCTACGCCCATCTTTGTTATTATCGTGTGTTGTCACTATTTTATGTTCTTATTTTTATATCACTGCGCACTGAACAACATTTAATCTCTATGAAAGGTAATTAAATATAAAGCTGAATTGATTGAGTAATTGATTTGTCATATCAAAGATATATAGAAGAACCATGGAATATGTGTACTGTCCTATTGGAAATGAAGAAATGTAAATAAAGGATGACCAAATAACCTCCAGGTAGTTTTCCTTGTTCTTTTTTGCCTTCTTCTTTGGAGGTACATCTGTTGAGAATAATAAAAACTGTCTGTAAAAAGCTGTTATTTTAAAAATACTATTGCTATTATTTAAAAAAAAACTGATGTCAGATAATCTAATAGGTGATCATTTCATTGAAGCTGACAGTATGTCCAGTGTGATATTAAATCAAAACTATGTCATTTTGACACGATATTCTATCATCTCTGAGAAGATATTGTCATTGCAACTTGTACGGTAACAGAATCTTTTACCACAATGTTATAATAACATAAGTTGGCATACTGGTGGATGGCTGGATGGCTGAGGAGGTGGATGGCTGGATGGCTGAGGAGGTGGAGGGCTGGATGGCTGAGGAGGTGGAGTGCTGGATGGTTGAGGAGGTGGAGGGCTGGATGGCTGAGGAGGTGGAGTGCTGGGTGGCTGAGGAGGTGGAGGGCTGCTGGTGCGTCCAACCTCAATGGCACAAAAAGACAAAATGATGAGTGGGGCTGTTCTGCATGCTAGAACTGTTCGTTGAGACATTTAAATAGATTTGCTTACTGTAAACAGATGAAAATTTCTTCTAATTAAAATGTATTTAATTTAGAGTTGAATTGTAAAATTATTAATGCATTGTCATATCATCAAGCTTTCGTGAGTTGTTGATGATTATTAAGAACAGACTGATCTATATATTGAAATGATAAATGATTGCAGATAGACAAGCTTACCAGTGATCAACACCTCATATAAGGCCTTCATTCGGTCCAGGCACTTTGCAGCCTGATCTGTCAACTGCCATTTGGGGTGTATGACATGCGTATGCCAAGTGGCAGGCTTTGTGCCTGGTTTGGCAACAAACACCACAGCTTTGTGTCCCAGAGTCTGCAATTTCTCCAGCTAAGAAAAATGAATAAATTGTCACAAGATCAGCCATAGCTTTGTGAAATACACTTACAGATGTTAAACATATACCAACACAGATGTCTCATCCATAACATGTGAGGTGGTTTTGTTTTTTCTTTGGTTTTCCAACCAGCCCTCTTTCTTTGCCTCAAATCTTTGAAGCTTTTTTGCCAGCCTTTGCTTCCTTGGCTGCACTGTCTGGCAAGACTTGCAGGTCTTGGTGGCCACAGCAATCACTGCTTTGCAGTTGATGCAGTTTGTTGTGGTGGAGCCTCGAGGCATCTTGAACAGGGAATAAAAAAGTATGATTTTTACCAGTGACACAGAAAAAAAAGCCACTTAATATTATCAGTGATCATGTTGTCCTTTCTTGTCTCACGGTCAGCCAGGCTGACACTCAGAGGATTGGCCTGGAGACCTTGGCAATTTGCCTGAGTCTTCAGTAAAAAAAAAATAAAAAAAAAAGTAAAGTCAAATGAAATTCAGTAGTTGACATGCTAAATCTGTCTTGGGTGTTGACATTTGGGCACTGCAGAAATTCAGTAAATTGTATAGTTGTAACATATACAATCAATATATCACTGCAGGACTGAATGCTTGTGTGAGAAAAACAGACCATGTACATGCATAGTCTGCTTAGCTTAGTCATTTTATATTTGGTTTCAATTAGCATGTTATGAATCTTTTTTTTTTTTTTTTTTTTTTTTTATAACCTGTCTTGTCCAGCATCGTTGCAAACAGAATGATTGTCTGGTTGCTGTCTGGTGCTGGGCAATTTTACTCTATCAAGCAGGGATTTATACTACATGTATAAAGTCCCTCTTGATGAAAAACTTTATTAAATCAGACTCTTAAAGGCAGAATCTGTAGGATTTCACGGCAATTCTTTCCAACGCCAGGTGGCAGTAATAAATAAAACACAACTCCGTCACCTCCACAAACCACCACAGGATGGCAGTAATGAGCAATACTCCTCACCCCTCCCACCCCCAATTCACACAGCAGCGCCACTTTCATCTCCACCGTCCACAAGACTTATTTAGGAGCTGAGATGGCATCCAGTTTTTCAACTCCAAGTGAACCAGTAAGTAACTGTTTAAATAAGTTCTGCCTCACGCTGAAAATTGTAATTTACTATGTTGTTTGCGAAGTAGTACATGTTAAAATTGCAATGTAGCATTATGGAATAAACAATGCTAGTAAATGAGGCAAAGCTATGTGATTAGCTATCTAGTTGCTAGGTTAATTATAACGTTATAAATGTTTGCGAATATTCAGCTAATATTAGACTGACTTAGACTAACAGAGACTGACACGATAACACGATGCAGAATTTGCAGGTTTGAATGTTATAGACATGTCAGTTTGTGCACTTGTGTTTTCAGAGTGACGAGGACGATGTGTCACAAAGTCCGCAGCGTTTGAGCCGAGGCAGGTCCGGTGGACGGTCGAGAGGACGAGCAAGAGGGTTCAGGGTACGAGGCAGAGGCCGAGGCCGAGGCCGAGGAACACGAGCTGCAGCTTCCAGCGCTGAGCACTCGGATAGAGTTGAACAGTATCGCCGTGACCGTTTGGCTGCCACACAGGTAAAATGCAGGATGCAGTTTCATGTTCAATGGTTTGTCAAGCTATCACTGATTAAAAATATATTTAAAAAAATTCCATATTTTCACTAATATTGCAATAACTAATAATGCTACATATATTTCATGTATTATTTCTTGTTGCAACGTAAATGCGTTTTTATGTGTAATTTATGGATGTACTTATTCTTAGTATTTGAACTTTTTGCTTTGACAGTCAAACCATTTCATCAGATACTATAGTAATATTTAAAATTTATCTCTATACAGAATAGGGAGACACAGGCCTTCACTAATAAATCAAATCTTTTACTTGGCTTTACACTTTGTTTTCAAATAATAAATAAAATTAGGCTCCACTTGTATAACTAATCTTTTTTTATACCTTGCAGAGACTTCTTGATGACATGACTGCTGAGGACCTAAGAAGGCTTGCATCACAGCTCGTCGAAAGGCAACCAGGCCTGATTTTTGATCTTCTATTGCAACAGAGCAATTCAAGCGTCTCAGAGGCAGCTGGAGTCCCAGGAATGCCCTGGTGTACTTGTGGGTTATGCAGGGAGATGCCAACTGACATTGCATCAGCAAGCTACCTCATTTTACCCAATATTGCCTTGATGAAGGATATCTTAGGATACATAGGCATTATCGAGAAGATGTGACAGCACTTGGCCATGCAACAGAGCCAGGTGATGACAACAGGCAGTACCGGTATGCCGCCTATAGGCATTTCATATTATGGAAGCACGGCTCCCTGGGAGCAGGAAATCGGCGTGTCATCCCCAGTTGTTGTGTGTGGGCTATTAGAGAAAAGTTTCCTGATCCACACAGACAGTACACCGGTTTTGTTCCTGGCATATGATCGTGTTTTTAGGTAAACTGCAAATTAATAACAAATCTGTGAAATTTTATAGATTGTACATAATTACTGTATAATTTCTGTTCACTTCTAACTTTGTATTTTGTTTTTCATTTATGTATAGTTATATAACTTAATTTGGGATAGTTTGTTTTTATTCATACCTTTTTGATTAAAATAAACTCAGATTTACATGTTTTACCTTGTTATTTCAATCACGTAATAATATAAATAATTGTACAGTGGGATGTGACTGCAAAGGAACAAGACAAATGTTTATTACAATTTAACTGCAAAAAATAGATAAATATAACTGATGCAACAGCAGCAATACACAGTATATACACAACAAAAACCCCATAGACCAAAGCCTATCTACAAAAAAAAAGCCACATATCCATACAAAGGATGTGAAATTTTGATTGCACAACAGATATTCAATCCTTCTTGACGATGTTTTATCTGTGGCAAACACCACTGACTGAATACACATTTTCCACTTTTTTTGTTCATTACAGTTATGTAAATAATTCTTAGATGCAGTAATGGGGTTGAGGGGGCAGATTTTGTGACCTAAGCATCAGATGTTTGCTTTTTGGAGACCTTGGCCATGAACTTCTGCTGTCACTGGAGCAGATCAGTCTAGTGTGGAGTTGCTGGGATGAGAATCATCTCCACATGTGAGAGCATGGTCCTCGGAGGGAAAAGGCTGGAATACTTCCTCTGGGTTGGCAGATGAGGTCCTGAATCAAGTGTGGGACTCCGAGTCTTGTTCATCAGAGAGGAGGAATGGAGCAGGAGCTCGTCAGCATCTGCTATGGTGTAGATTCTGCATCTGCAGACTGCTTTCTACTCTGTGTTGGTCGTCATCGTAGGTCTGACAACATCCTTATACAGAAGGAGGATTGGTGTTGAATTCTGGACCTGATGAACAAAACAGTTTAACAAAGTTTAGCAAAGCAGTGTATCAGACGCACTGTGCCTTGTATATTTGAGTCTTTAGTTGCAAAAAGTTAACTCATCATTTTGAAATAATGTCAATGTAAATTCACAATTTAGTGTTGAAAAGATTTGGTGGGGGATTATTGTACTTTTATTTTTGTTGGTGTGATGGTGACTATTGCCACAGGTTGTCTAGTCAGATTAACAGGCCAAGGATGTTTATCAAGAATATTTATTTACAAGTATCCATCCGTGATTGACTCAGAAGTAATTAAGACAGCCGTGTTTGACACGGCAGTGATTTATTCCAACAGGACGCAGAGCACACATTAGAGTAAATGGACATGAAAGTGTCCCTAAAATGGTCCAGAGTACTCTCTTCTCATCAGCTTGAGAAAACTTAGGTGCATAACAGGAGTGAGAGTGAAGAAGGATAGAGGACTGGGGGTGGGGGAGGTCTACCATGATTGGCTATGTGGCTGCTGAGGTGTTGCCGAGGTAATTGTGGGGGATCGTAGGAGTTCAAAGGTAAGGATATCAATGAGAGTGCCTTTGTGACAGTCCCACTGTAGTGCCGCTTGAATAGCTTGTGGCCACATCCAGGACAGGGAGTTTCTCTTTGCCACCTTGAAAGTTACCTGCACTGAAGCTTTATCTACATGACTTTTTGGAGTTCTGCAAGTTCTGAACAAGTTTTTGGTTGAATGTGACCTGACATATATCATCTGAAAGAGATTACATCAGTTTCTCTCTTTCAATTTCTTTGGTTTTGCTATTTAAAATTATGCGTTGACAATTGTAAGATGTTTTGGGGTTTTTGCTTCAAACTACTGACAACATTTCGGCCAATTCACATTAAATAGATTTCTACAGTTTTTACTTACGGAAAATAAATGACAATAACAAGCAAGTGGAAACTTAAGACTCATGCCAATTAAGATGCTGGCTTTCATTTTTAAATACCACAACATTTTAGTTTCAATTTGTGAAAAGTAAGGAATCAGCATTTGGTGCATAAGTAATGCTTAATTTCAACATTGGTGCATTTGCTAATGTTTTCCACTGGTTTCTCCTAATGTTGGGTGAATTAATACCTCTAATGGCACAAATGTTGTCATTTACTTTGCCATGTGTATAACAAAACAAAAAGACATATATAATTTCATGTAGCACATGCCCATGACTGGTCTAAGCTGTATACTGTTTTATAATTCAGACAATGTAGGTAAAAGTAAAATGTTATTACCGAGGCCCCTTTTCACTTGTGTTTGTACAAGTTCTTCAACGGATGGGGGAGGTACAGGTGGAAGTCGACCGAGCTTGCGTGGATCATCTGGCCTCAGTGTCCGTGTTCTTGGCATGCCTTTATCTGCTTCCAATCTACACTTCACCACCTCAGTCTGCAGCGCTTGAATGTAGCCATATGTTTTTGGTGTCTTCAATGCATAAACGCTATAACGTTTTGCATTTTTTCTGAAAATCCGTGTGTACCTGTTACACAGAAAATATGCTGATTACTATTACTAAAATATTTCTTTCTTTATGAAAGAATTTTGGTTGATGTTTCCATCACAGATAATGTCAGTAATTGTGCTGCTTACATGTTGGAGCCATCTGCTCTCTGTCTTGTTGGCCGACCAAGATGGAAGTTGTAGTCCAGGGCAGCCAGAATAACACGGGCTTCATAGACTGGAGGAGTGAAAGCAAAACGCTTGCTTGCATACATGAGGACGTGGTTGTGAAAGCTCTCCAAGTCAGCTGTAGATCTATTGAAGTTAAAAAAAATTTTTAAAAAAGAGATACACACATACATACAAAGTACTGAGATATTAAATTTTAAAAGACAGAAACCTACCTAAAACGCAAGTACTTATGGATATCCTTCAGCCACCGCTTCTTCAGAACAATATCCACAAGCGCCTCATGAACCTTTGAATCTTTCTCTATCCACTCCTTTTGGGCTTCCTCAATTGGACCATGTTGACACTGGCCAGTTGCCCACTCATGCTCATTGCATACGTGGTGGATTATTCCAACCCACAGTATCTATATATAAAAAAAAAATTTTAATCCATTCAATATAACAGTAAATTACCTTTTATTTTCTAATGTGATTTTTATGTGACACTTACCAAGAACTCTTTAAAGTTTTCTGCTTTTTTGCAACACCACCAAAAGTGATTTACAATGTCCTTTAGCCATAGTAGTAGAGCCGACTGTTCCTTTATCTTGGCAGCCTGAATGGAAACAGTGCAGGTCAAATGAATCCTGGTAACACACCTATACACAATCTTGTTCATCTGATGCAATATCACTTTTTATTACTAACTGCAGCGATTTTTTTGGCCAGGTTTTTAGCTCCATGCCACATGTCAAGACTGTGATTTATTCCTTGTCCCTTATACCTCCCCTTTTCAGGATCTGTAATGCAGTACACAAAGAAAGACACATTATTGTAGCCCAACATAAGCCTAGATATATGCAAGAGCTGAGTGTTGAAGAATGTAGTTGAGTTGCTTCTGCGTCAGAATTTTGTGTGCTGGTTATGTTTCAGAATCATGTTTTATTTTGGCATAGTGAGTTTGCACACACACATGGAGCTATGTACAATGTGAGAACAGGCAGTGCAATATTGCAATGCGAGCAGTGAAAGAGGTATATCAACTGTCCAGTAGTGACGGCGGTGGGAAAGAAAATGTTCCAGTGTATGCTGGTTTTGGTCTGGAGGGATCTGGTGCACCTAACCACAGGGCAACAGTTCAAATAAGTCCTACAAAGTGAATTATTCTTTGTGGAATAAATAAATTTATGTGAACCTCAATGTACGGATGTTGCTGCAAACTCACCCATGACAGCACTAATCTGTGAGTGGGCATCTGTACAGATTTCCACCAGCTTCACCTCAGCCACAAGCTGATCAACTGTTCGAATGAAGGCCTCCTTTTCCATAACAGTTGATCTTCTGTCGGTCTGTCTCTTATCTACAGTTACAACACTGATGATCTCCCGTGTATCATTCTCCATTGCAGTGTAACTGCAGTATTGTGCACAGTGTCCTGGAGTGTCATTCCTCCCGTCAGCTAGAAATGTAGGAGAAGTTAGACAACCAACAAAAATAAATAAAACAAATGTATGTATATGTGTATATATATATATATATATACACACACACACATATACATACACACACACATATATATATATATATATATAAATATATATATATATATATATACATACACACACACATATATATATATATATATATATAAATATATATATATATATATAAATAAATAAATAAATAAAAACACACACACACATATATATATATAAAAACAAAACTTAGATGTCAAGAATAGCCATTTCTTACCAAGGAGCACAACATCTTTTCTCTGCAGTTTAGCTATGGCTTCAGCCCTTTTCTGCATCCAGTAACTTTTAACTGTGTCGACACAGTATGTGTCTTGGATGGAAAAGAATGTTCCTCTTCCAACCATTCCCATGTTCATGAACTTGAAGAGTAGTGCTACTTTGTTGTAATTGTTTCCAGACAACAAGATGTTTGTTGAAAGCATGAAGTCACCAGCCTGCATCCCAAATTTCATTACAGGCTGTGAAACCCATTGCCACACAAGATGTCCATCAGCACAGATCTAACAAAGACAAAAAAATAATTTCAATATAAGACAATAACGCAATCTTTGGAAGGCTTTTTTCACTTTCAACAGCAAATCAATTATCAATCTTGTGTATAATAGGAATCCCTCACCCATTCTAAAACACTTGCTGTGCCTCTCTCTTTGATGTGGACTCTGTATGGTGGGCACTGCTGACATACGTCACCCATCTCTTTCAATTTGGCACACTTTTGAACTGGCAAAGTTACAAAAGAAGCCAGGTGCCTCAAGCATTCCTCATAAACGATGGACGCTTTAGCTCCTACAATATGTTCTGCAGTCTTTACTTGGGGGAGCCTGAGATCACATGCCGAGTCACTGTATGTGCATGTCTCTGGAACAGGATCCAGTTCTGGGATCAAGTCATGCACCGTCTCATCCAAACCAATTACTGGAAGTTTGTCGAGGGATGGAACCTGATTCAAAGCGCCTCCGAATCTGATGGAGGAAAGACAACATATCTGTCAATGTTGTGATTGCCAATACATTTCAATCATCTAATTTCGACCATGTTAAAAGCCATAGTTGCATGTTGGCATGGAAAACACACTTGATAGAAAGTGAGGGCATATCCTCTTCATCTCCGATGTCCATTTCCTCCCTTTGTAGAGGCCTTTCAAGTGGAGCATCATCAGCCCAGTCAATTCTAATGAGATTCACAAAACATTCAGAAAACACAATGTAATTACTAGCACACGTTAAAATTCCCCACAATGAAGAAAAATACCAAATTCATACTCACACGCTATTTCTCAGATCATTGATGGCTCCTTCATCAACATGTTGTTCATCATCAATGCTCATCTCAGTTAGGCTTGAGAAAACATAAATAACATCATTATAAATGAGAAATCATCAAGGGGAGTATTTGGTTCAACTGCCATTGACTAGACTTTACCTCCATTCAAGTTCAGCCAATCCACGAGGCTTTGTTGTGTCTGCTTCAGCAAGTTCCGATGTTGCCTTGTCTCCTTGCCTTTGGAATTAAAAAATGCAATTATGATACAGTGTATAAACAGTGTGTGCACCTATAACAACTTGCAATTCACATAATATCAAGACTTTGAAAAGCGACTGATGAAATATTTCACTTCACAAAATGTAAATAATATATATATACATATATATATATATATATATATATAGATAGATAGATAGCACTTAGCAAGGGTGTGGTGTGATAACATATTTGCAGCCTGGTGACACATTAGCAGCAAACTCATATCTCTTCCATTTTGGGTCAATGTCTACCTACATGCAGTGATTCATCGGTATATGCCCAGTATTAATGGAGAAATTAATTTCACAAACAGACAGACGGGGTGAAAACATCCTGGTAAATTCAAAATATATGAAGATGATATACATCTTGTGTTACACTTACTCGTCTGTATCACTTGATCCAATGCTTGATATGGTGTCTGCGTGCCAAACACCTCTCTTCATTGGCGTTGATGTTTGAGGATCTTTTCCAAATCTTATAAAAAAAAAAGGAAACACAAATGACTGACTAAAGTAGATAGAATGTTTCTGCACTTCACAAAAAAGTGACATACTGCAGATAATAGTGCAAGTTAGCAGATGTCTCAATGTCAGTTCCGTTTTGAAATAACTGAAAATGGGAACAACCAAGCAAGCAAATCTCATTTCTGCCATAAGTAGATGTGAGTGTCAAGACGCGCAGTGTGAATGTAGCTAAGACATACCTGCTGAGCCTGTGACCTCACGTGTGACGTTTCGCACTAAGCATTTAGGGAACTGAGATAAACAGACCAAACCAAACTTTTATGAAACCGGTTAGCCACTGCTGAACTTCTGCGAGAGACCTGTTCGCGGCCAGTGCAGGTCACGTGACACAGACCGGGGACAGCAGCAGTACAAACATCTTCGCCTCTTATCCAGATTTTCTGCTTAATTTTTTTTCTGACATATTGAAAGAATATTACATTAATGAAGAAAATAAATGGATAAAGTCCAACATATACCATGTTTTACAATCAGTTTCCTTGCTTCTGGTCTGTGTCGTTCTTCACCATATGAGATGTCTAACGTGCGGGCTGTAAGACCCCTTCCCCCTCCCCGCTTCTCTTGGCTTTTTATCAATGTGTTTTTATACTCTAAGTGTGGGTAAGGAGGGAATAATAAAAAAAATTAATATACAGACAGTCGCACACAATAAATTGTTGGTCCACGGTCGCACATTGTTACATGTCATCGTCTTTCTTCGTTCTAGGAGAACTAGCTTTGTAGTCATGACAACGCCTAACACGGCGGCTAATGGTCATATCACCTTTTATCTACAAGTTGAGGGACAATATAACGTTTGTACTCACAGAACAACGTAACAGCAGGCTATACAACCGAGGAGGACCCATTAACCATAAAACTTAGCATGGCACCATTTTAATTACGACCTCTTGGTTACAGCTAACTGCTAACTGTGTGAAAGTTCATACTTACCGGTCGAGAAGAAATGTTGCCAACTCTGCGTCAGACTTCAGTCCTTTGTTGTTACGAAGCTGTCTCCAGCGCGTGAAGGCGACGCCGATATTTATTCTAGTTTTCCCACGCTTCTTGTCATATAGCTTCTGTGACTCGTAGCGTACTTTTTTCTTCTTACCAGAAGCTAAATCTGGCGGTGATATTGGTCGCTTTGAAGTGGTTTCATCCATGCTTTATATCAAATAGACAAGCCAAGGTCGATTTGTCTAAACTTCTCTGGAAGCTCTGCTCTTACAAATTCACGTGAAGATTGGTGAGGCAATTCAGTCGAAACGCTGCCACAGTGCGAAGCTCCACCTCTTCTTCCCTTTCTCTCAACTAATGTAGGAATCGCTTCTGAGCTGTATATTCGAGCTGCTCTGCTATAAATTGTCTTATACTCACTCTACTGGTGGAAAAAAGGTACTACAACTTTTACGGACCGTAAAAAGTTTAAAAAGAACCAATAACTTTGTAATTTAATAAAATATCACATATGAAATGATGGCAAATGACATGTTTTTAAACTTTCTAATTATGGTATTTGTTATTTTTTACATGAATTTATATTGAAAATCCTACAGATTCTGCCTTTAATGCTGGACTCGACCGGAGGGGACAGAGAGAGAGAGAGAGAAAAGAAAGTAGAGAGAAGAGGGAGGGGAGAGAGAGGGACAGAAAGGGTGTGGGGAGTGCGGGTGGGGACTTGAAACATCATACAGAAGACCATGTAATCCATACTACTTACAACATATATAGCTAAGATCATCCTAGCCAGTAGGTCATTACACAACTAGTTGATAATAGTAACAATAATAATAATAAGAGTAAGAGTAATAATAATAATAAGAACAGAAATAATAAAAAAAAAGAAACAAAATATGATAATAGATATAAGTGAAACTGCTGTATTCAAGAACACGCGCAGAGAAACCTGTGTGGATGTGTTGGAGAACTCGGCCACACGGCGACGCAAAGACTGTGTGGAGACGTTCAGGAAGGAGTGACCATGCAGAGTGATCATGCAGATGCCACCTCACTTGAACAGAGGCCAGAGTCAGGCCAGCGGTCCCGAGACCCAGGCCACCAGCCCCCCCGCAGGCAACAGATCCCGACCGCTCCACAGAGACGACCACTCGCCCGCCCAGGAAGGCAGCAGCAGGAGACCCCAGCAGGAGCCGCCCCGCGGACACAGGGCACCGGCCCCGGCAGGCCGAGGCCAGCAGTCCCCGACCCCCCCGGGCACCGGCCGCCCGGGACAGACGGGGCAGAGGGCCCGGGCCCAGGAGCGCAGGGACACCCCCCCCCCCCCCACAGGCCAAGGGCCAGCACGCCACCCGGGGGGACCCGGCCCGCCCAGACGGCCACCACCAGAGGCCAGCCCCACACCCCAGCGCCCAGCCGCACACCCCGAGAACCAGTCCTGCCCCGCCCAGACCAACACACACACACACAAACACACACACTCTCCTTCCACTCCTCCATTTATCCTCCCACGCATACACCATTCAACCCTCACATACTCTGTCCTCCCACACACACACACCATCCTTCCACCATCCATCCTTCCACACACACACCATCCTTCCTCCCACACACTCACCATCCTTCCACCATACACTCTCCCACACCTATCCCATCCTCCCACACACACATCATCCCTCCACCACTCATCCTCTCACACATACACCATCCTCCCTCTCACACACCATTCATCCACCTTCACACCTCCCATACACACACACACACACCTTCCTTCCACTACCCATCCTCCCACACATACATCATTCTCCTACACCAAACATCCACCTTCACGTACCCCATCCTCCCACACACACACACCACCCCTCCATCACCCACTCTCCCAAACATACACCACTCCCCCACACACACACCATCCTCCCTCCCATACACCATCCATCCTCCCGCACACACACCATCCTTCCACCATCCATCCTCCCACACACTCCCCCATCCCTGCACCATACATTCTCCCACACATACCCCATCCTCCCACACATACATCATCCCTCCACCATTCATCCTCCCACACCCACACCACCCCCCCTCCCACACACCACGCATCCACCTCCACACACCCCACCCTCCCACACACCATCCCTCCACCACCCATCCCCCCACACCCACACCACTCTCCCACCCCCCCCCAACACACACACACACAAACACCATCCCCCCACCACCATCCTCCTGCCACCCCACGCCACGGGGGGACAGCCCCAGCCAGGAGGCGAGGAGACACGAGCCAGGCCCCCAACCCCCCACCCCGCCCCCCACTCCCCACCCCCAAAACAGCACCTTCCCCCCAGGGCCAGCAGCCAAAACCCCCCCGGGACAGCCCGCCTACGCCCCGGGCCAACGCGACAGGCCACCCGGCCCGCCCCGCCCCGCCCCCGGGCCATCCATAGAGACAGGGGCGCTTGAAGACCCCATCCCCCCTCCCTCCCCCACTAGTGATGGAATATATTATGTCCTGTTTGCAATTAAAAAAAGAGGGTTAAAATTGGGGGGCAGTAACTGCATTGAGGAGGGGGTGGGGCCACCTGAGCAGTCCCACCCACCTGACCTCGCATGTTCCACCCCCCAAAACGTGTTTGTATGTTGCAAATGTTATTTGTGCTCAGTGACTAAGTGGAATTAAAAGCTGGGAGGCATGCTGCCGCTCGGCGAAGCAACAGGGCCACTATGATGACCCCCCTGCCCCGCCCAGCGCAATAAGCACACCTCCCACAGCCCTACCTGTGTATGTAGTGAAGAGTGGGGGAGGGGAGGGGTCAGGAGATGTAGGTCCAGAGGGGAGTAAGCCTCCCCCCTGGAAGACGACCCGCCAGTGGCTTAGGGCGCCCCCGTCCCCCGCCGGCCCCGAAGGGCGTCACAGGCCCGGAGCAGGCACCCCAACCCAGGCACGCCACGAACCCCCCCAGGGGCCAGCCACCAGCCCACGGGGCCACTTTCCTCTTTCTGAGTGGGAGGGGGGCGAGGCAAAGGAAGGAACCCCAGGCCCACGCCCCCAACACCCGGCCAGGGCGCCCCCCAGAAGACACGTCCTAACCCCCTGCAAACGCACACACTTTTTTTTTTTTTTTTTTTTTTTTTTTTTTTTTTTTTTCCCCCAGCCACTCACACACCCTCTCACACACCTCTATACACCAACACCTCAATACGTGCACATACCTCCACACACACACTTCACGCACATACCTATAAACACACACACCGGTGCCCACATACACACACACTCTCATACCCCTCCATACACATACACCACTACACACGCACTCACATACATACCTGCATATACACATAAGCACCTCCATACATACTCACGCCTCCGCCCACTCCTTCACTCCTCCACACACACCTCGACCTCCACGTGCACACACTCATATATACACACCTTCACACACACCCACACACACATCCCACATAGACCTCCACACACACACCCGCACACCACTCACACACACATACACGCACACACCTAGACCTTCATACACACCCACACACACATACAGCACACACATCCCTCTACACCCACCCACACACCCGCATACCTAGAGACACACACACACACACACACCCGCCTATATACAAACACACCCCCACCCAGGTTCCGGGCTGCGACCAAGCACCAGGGCACGGACCAACCCCCGGTACGGCACATCCGGACGGGCCCAGCCCCCCCCAGCAGCGGCAGACCCCCCCACCCCCAGGAGAGGGGGGAGACCCGACACCCCAGAGCCCGGGGCCCCCACCCGGCCCACCCCGGGCCCGACCGGCCACCCGGCCAGGGGCCAACGGACACCGACCCAGGCACCCCGGCAGCCACCCCCCACCGCCACGAGGCAGTCCCACCCCGGGGCCCACCCAATGCCGCCCGCCCAGACCGGAACCCCCAGCCGACCCAGCAGCGGAGCAGCCGAGATCCCCTCCCAGGAGACAACCGGAGACCCGAAGCCACCAGGGACCCCCCACCCATATCCACCCCCATCCCAGCGAAGCCGCAATCCTCCACCTACATTAGGTGATGTAGCCAGTCACAGGGGACCAGAGGGAATGAAAGTCATCTGATTGGTTCCTGGAGGAGGCAGACATTGTCTCAATGCTGATGTGATCTAACAGGAGATTTCTAAACTGCTGGATAGACAAATTATTCTTATCTTTCCAGTTCACAAGGATAGTTTTCTTTGCGATGCATAAGACTGCGAGGACCAAGTTTATGGAGTGTATTCCTATGTTAGTGTCACCCAGGTCGCCCAGTAGGCAAAGTGTGGGGTTTGCAGGAAAACTAGTTTTAAACCATTTTGAGAGATCTTCACACACCTTAATCCAGAACCTTTGGACAGGTGTGCAGGACCACAGCGCATGGATGTAGCTATCAGAGGTGTTCTCAGAGCAGTGTGGGCAGATATCTGATGGTGAAAGGCCCATCCTGAACATCCTGTGTCCTGTATAATGAGTTCTATGGAGAATTTTGAATTGTATTAGTTGTATATTTGAATTCTGAGTCATTTTAAACGTGTTTAAACATATTTGTGACCATCTTTTCTGATCAAAGTTATTAGATAAATCATCTTCCCATTTTGAAGTTGGGAGAGATATCCTGTCTTCTAGCTTTGCAAGTAATCTATATATTTTTGATAATAATTTTGGAGTATTAAGATTCAAGAATTCTGCTATTCTGACAGGAAGCTGCAAGTCTAACTGTACAGGGGTATACTTCTTACATATAATTGATTTTAGTTGGTGGTACTCTAAGAATTTATTGCTGTTGATTCCATACTGTGAGACAATTGTGTTGAAAGATACAAAGTTTCCATTTTCTATTATCTGTCCTAACTGTTGTATTCCTTTAGTCTTCCATTGAGTGAAGTTTATCATCTTTTTGTTCTGCAGGATGTCAGGGTTGTTCCAGATGGGTGTAAGTCTACATGGAAAGAGGGAAGATCTGGTTATCTTACAGAATTCCCACCAAGCCATTAAGGAAAAACGGATGTTAAGGCTTTTAAAGCACTTATATGGTTTAATGGTTGAGCTGATGAACGGCAGGTCAGAGATGACTAAGTCCTCACACAAAGCCTGCTCCACATCTAGCCACGGCTCATCCAGATAACTGGGTTTGAGCCACTTGGAGATGTACTGCAGCCTGTTAGCTATAAAGTAGTGATTAAAGTTTGGTAGGTCCAGTCCTCCTCTATCTTTAGTCTGCTGTAAGGTTTTAAGACTGATACGTGACGGCTTGTTTTTCCAAAGAAACTTGGATATGAAAGAGTCCAGAGATTTAAACCAACTGGTGGAGGGTTTAGTGGGTATCATTGAAAATAAATAATTAACTTTAGGTAGAATCATCATCTTAATGGTGGCAACTCTCCCCATTAGTGAGATGGGTAAGCGCCTCCACCGTAAGAGATCATCTTCTATTGTTTTTAGTAGCTGAACATAGTTTAATTTTGTTAAATCTGATAATCTGGGGGAAATATTTATACCTAAATATCTAATGTTTCCTGTCTGTATTTTGATATTAGGGATGTTTTGTAGGTCACAGTTGATGGACATGGCTGTAGTCTTAGACCAGTTAATAGAATAATCAGATATTGATGAGAACTTATTAATAACTGTGATTGTCTCAGAGAGTGATGTTTGTGAGTTCTGAAGGAAAAGTAATATATCATCTGCATAAAGACTTATTTTATGTTCTATGTTTTTGCCCTGGATTCCTTTAATTTCTATATTTTGTCTAATAGCAGCTGCTAACGGCTCTATGAAAATGGCAAAAAGTGAGGGGGAGAGTGGACAGCCCTGTCTGGTGCCTCTCTGTAAGCGGAAGCTTGGAGAAGTTTGATCGTTGGTTTTCACACATGCATTTGGGTTATTATATAATATTTTAATCCACTCTATGAAAGCAGGTCCAAACCCAAATTTGTCTAGTGTTGTAAATAGAAACTTCCAGTTTACCCTGTCGAAGGCTTTTTCTGCATCTAGAGAAATGATTGTGGATTCTAGATTATGTAGAGTAGAGTAATCTATGAGATTAATTAGTCTACGCGTGTTAGTAGATGAATGTCGACCTTTTATAAAACCTGTCTGGTCCGGATGTATTATAAGAGGGGTTATTTTTTCTATCCTTCTGGCAAGAGCTTTACTAATTATTTTCAGGTCTACATTTATTAAAGATATGGGACGGTAACTGGATGGAAGTGTGGGGTCTTTGCCTGGTTTTAGCAATAGTGTTATATTAGCTAAGTTCATATTTTGCGGTGTTTTTTGTTTTTCCTGTATTTCTAACAACATATTATAAAATGTAGGAGCTAGCGTTGTCCAGAATTCCTTGTAAAATTCTGCTGAGTAACCATCTGGACCCGGGGCTTTATTGTTGGGCATATGTTGGAGAGCTTCGTGGAGTTCATCTACAGTAATAGGTGCATCTAAAGTTATTTTATTTTCATTTTTTAGTTTTGGTAGATTAATGTTGTTTAAAAATTGTTCAATATGTTCATCTGTTGGATTAATCTGTGATTCATATAATGTTTTATAGAAGCTTCTAAACGTGTCATTTATCTTGTCTGGGTCATGGCTGATGTTTCCGTCTTGATCTTTAACAGAGGAGATTGTTGTTTTCTCCTTGTTTGTTTTTAGTTGATTTGCTAAAAACTTTCCAGATTTGTTACTATGTTCAAAGTTCTCCAAGCGAAGTCTTTGCACTAAAAACTGTGTTTTTTTTATCTATAATTTCTTTAAGCTGCAATTTAGTTTTCCTTATATTATTCATTGTGTGCTCTTCGGGGGAAATGCGGTAAGCCTCCTCCAATGATTTAATCCTGAGTTCTAATTCTAAAACTCTTGCTGTTTCCTTCTTCTTCTTATGTGAGGAGAAGGAAATTAGTTTCCCTCGCATTACTGCTTTTCCTGCTTCCCAAAGGAGACACGCTGAAGTTTCAGGCATGTAATTTTTTTCTATATAAATTGACCATTCTTTTTTAAAATAATCAATAAACTCAGGATCTTTCAATAAAGAGGTGTTAAATCTCCAGCTTTTACCAATCGGTTTATTATTTTTGATTCTCAGACTGAATGAAACTGGTGCGTGATCGCTGATGCTGATTGGATGTATCTGAGTCTCTGAAATGTCGCCCATTAGTGAATTACTATTTAAAATATAATCTATTCTGGAGAAGGAGTGGTGAACTGAAGAGAAGAAGGTGTATTCTCTTAGTTTAGGATGGTGAGAGCGCCAAGCATCGCAAAGACCAAAATCCTTCATGTACTGTTTGATAGTTTCTGACGACTGCCAGACTCGATGACTACCTGATGTGCTGCAGCGATCTTGTTCAGTCAAGACTACATTAAAATCACCAGCTAGCACTATTCTGTTATCTGAATAATTCTGGAGTGTAGCAAACAGGGAGTGGAAAAAGGAGGGATCATCTGCATTGGGGCCGTACACATTGGTAATACATAATTTGATATTACAAATAGATAATAAAGTTATCAGAAATCTGCCTTCCGGATCCACTACTGTGCTATCTATGTCAAAATTTAGTCTCTTATTAATAAGAGTAGCTACTCCTCTCTGCCTAGAATTGTAACAGGCTGAGTAAACATGAGGAAACTGAGCTGTTTTAAGAAGATCTATGGTTGAGTTTGTTAAATGAGTCTCTTGTAGTAAGACAATGTCAGCCTGCAGCTCCTGTAATTTATTAAAGATCTTCAACCTCTTCTCCCTGGAACCGGCTCCATGTACATTCCAACAGACGATTTTTAACATGGTTATTGTGAACGGTTTAATGCTTCATGCGTGTTACTGACGTGTGTGTCTTTATGCGCCCCTCTTGCGTGTTCGCGCGTGTTTGCATGCAGCCTGATTGCGCGCGTTTGTCCATATGTTAAATGTCCGTATATGTAGTCTACCTTAATGCGTGTTCTCTCATACATAAAACGCGAGTGTTTATATGTATCATGTATGGTGCAGCTGTGCGTCCTGACGGTGTTGCGTGCGCTGCTGATATTACGAGCTGGATTACAATTAACAGTGAAAGCGTGAAAGATAGTGAAAAGTGAGAAAAGTATTTGTGTGAAATATAAAAACAAAACAGAAAAAAAATACATCGATCTAGGTGTAGAGGCTGTGGTGAGACGAGCAGTGTGTTCTACTGTCAGTGATCTATAATGGCGAGTTAAGAGTGATCATTTGGAGAGATTGACTTACAGCACCTGGGATCAGAAGAGCCACGGAGTGACGTCCGGGTCGCGGTACAGTTGTCCATTAATAAACAGTTTATCCACCGCGATGACAGCGCGAGCGCCATTAGCCATAGATTTCCTTCTGATGGGAAACAGGACTCTCCGTCGGTCCAGAATCTCTCTCGGATATTGGTTGTTTACTCCGAAGTTGGTCCCCTTCAGTTCGCGGCCCTGGTTCTTCACCTGCTCCTTCTGTTTGAAGCTGACGAACTTCGCTACGATGGGTCTTGGTCTGCTGGACCCGGGTTTCCTCCCGCCGAGCCGATGGACTCTGTGAAAGGAGATGTTTTTCACCGTTTCCTCTGGGAGCTTCAGGTGGGTTTTGATGAAGTTTTTCACCGTGGTCTCGGGGTCCTCCTCCGTCTGCTCTGGAATCCCTGCAAATACCAGGTTCTCTCTCATGCTCCGCGCCTGCAGATCGATCACCGTTTCCTTAATCTTCTTATTTTCATCTGAGAGACGGGTCAAGCCCTCGGTGAGGGATTTTACCGTCTCTCTGAGACCGGCATTTTCTGCAGCCAGACTTTCCACCTGCTTCTGGCTGAATTCTAACGATTCACGTAGCGCCTGGAACTCCTTGTGGAGAATTTCTACCAGACTCAAACGCGCATCAAAACTACTGAGTTTCTTATCTATAGAGATCAGAACATCTGTTGAGTCGTTCCCCGGTGGTGAAATAGCTCCAGGTGAATCCTCATTTCGCTGTCTCTTGGATTTGGATGAGGTGGAGGGGGTGGAGGTGTTGTTTGGTTTCCCCATGACAATTCTGTCGTAACAACGATCTATAAAATCTGTCAGGCTGGCCAAATCCTCCCCGCTGTGCTCCAGAGTGTACCTTTTAAAGACACTATAGTCCTACTTTAAAGAATATTTTGATTAAGTTGGCACAAAATACAATCGAATGAAAGTAGAAATGTTTGGGCGCCTAGTTTGAATCTGCCGTCCCCCCCGGAACTACGTCACCTACAGCATTAGCATCACTTACCTGCCACCCCCGTCACTTACCTGCCACCCCTGGGAAAAATTTATTCTAAATGCCCCCCACGTCATTAAAACAAAAATATTTGTGGTGTGCTCCCCCCCTCTCACCAGCCTGACGATACAGCTGGTATTTTCTCTGCTTGATGCTCAGGTACAGCCCTTCAATGGTTTTCTCCAGGTCATTTTGACTGGTTGTTCCTTGTGGAGATGGATAAGAAAACAAACAAAATAATTTCACACCAAGTTCACAATCACTCTTTTAACAGCACTTTCACAAGAACAGAGAAAAATGACTCTTTGAATTGTTCATAAATGACAGTTTTCCACAGTACCTGCAGTCCACTCCTGAACATCAGACACCCATTGCTGGACTGTGTCTTTCTGTATTGACAGCTCTTTAGTCAGCTTATCAAGATCCTCAGATGCCTCAGAAATCTTTTGTACAGTCTGTTAAAATCAATATTGGAGTAACAAATTGCTTAGCCAAAAGTCTTCGCATCATAAAAAACACTGGTCTGGTCTTTACCTTAATGTATCGTTTGGCCAATGTCCGGTCAAGGTTTTCTGCCTTCCGCTTGTTCCAGCCACTGGCCTGAATGGTAAGGATGTCTGTGCGGACTTAATACACAACACCTATTAGGCCAGGAAACCAAAACTAAATAAGTTAGATGCATAAAAAAAATAAATATTTACCAGCTTTGACATGTACTTAGAACATATGGCTGCTCGAGAGAGGAAGCTGTTCACGTGTTCAACCTCCTCCCCTATTGTTGTTCCTGCTCCCTCTTGATTTCGTCCTCCCCATTGCAACTACAACAAATTTGTATGTTACCTTTTGGAAGACAGGGGGTTGGAAGAGGTCCAACGGTGCTAATGAGAAATAAGCCATTGGCAATTACCTCACACATCCAGGAATGTGCTTTAGCATGCATGATTGAGAGAAAGGGACGCATGTTTAACAGGTCTTCTAACTCAGGACAGTAGCCCACGACCCTCTGCAAATATGGCCAATATTTGCATACCACATCAGAGCAGAAGAACTGCACATTCTGTGAAGCAAGCTGTTTCTGGAGATATAAGGGATATGCAAATATCTCTCCACGGAACATATTCAGTCCCTTCAGTAAAATCCCATGGCGGCAGACAGCAACCTCGACACCTTCCTCATCTACTTTGCTTGCAGACTTGTTAGGGGACTCTCGTGCTGCCACCCACTTGCCTGCACCACACCTCCCTTTCCCAGGATTCTTATACAGATGAAGACAAACAGATGTACACAGAGCAAAGTGGTGTACATTAAAATTTAACTAAATTTAATTGGTAATATGATGTTGTATGGGGTAAATACAATACAGATATGCAGACAGTGTATAATTTATAAAAAACAAAAATTGGAAATAAACTTTACATGTCGTGTTGCCCCATGGATGTAGTCAACAAAGAGGTCACCTCAGCATCCTTGGCCAGAAACACACCTTCAAAAAATCCATTAGGTCTAAAAGAAGCAAAATAGGGGTTAAACGTACAGAAGGTTACATCTATGGCAATCTACAATTTAAGTGGATAAGAATTTTACCCACCCTGGTTGGCTCTTAAAGCGGTAAAGCTTGCGGTTACCATCCACTGCAACAGCCAACATGGAGGGTGTGCATGCAGGACACTGAAAGTGATTCACCTGAGACAGCCTCTCAACCTCAAATTTTGCATAAGACCATTCCAAGAATGATTTCTGCATGGTGTCTCCACATATCTTACCACTCTGATAGAAAAGAGTAAAAAAAAAAAAAAAAAAAAAAAAAAAACAAAACCAGGCCATGAAACCATATAATACATATTAAAAGTCAGTGTAGTAGACAATTGCTTCAATGATGTTGAATGATGATCATCTCACCCACCCAAAGAGTTTGGTGCGCTGTTCAAGCATGCTAACAAAAGCTTGCCGTGACATTCCTGGTGCAGTAATCTTGAGATCTTCATATGTAGTAAACAGATCCACTGCATACAAAGTCTCAAAATGGACTGTGGCTGGCCAATAGCTACTTTCAACCAGAGCACTAATATTTACATTCCAAGTCTGTCCACAGGAGCAGGAGACAGTTGGAAGAGACAGATTGTATCGCCCTGAAAAAAAGATAAAAGGTTGGATTGTTTATTTGCAAAAAAAAATTTAAAAATAAATAAATATAAATAAAAAAGGACAAAATTGTACCATTTATTCCAATCAGAACAACTTCCTTTCCTGAAGAAACAGTTGTCTGCCCAGTGGAGCAGTCACAGCATGGAAGAATTACTGGCAAAAAGCACTCTTGGAAAGAAGTAAACAAATATTTTAAATTCCACTTATGAAAAATATATTTAAACTTTACCATTGAAGGTGTTTTTTTCCCCTCAATGAGGAAAAACTTCAATTACAGCTACCTAACCCAACATCCCCTTTTGGACTTAGACATTGTACAGATTTTACTAGGCCCATGTGATGTTGAACACAGAAATTACCTCTTTCATGGTAGGAGAATTTTCCTCCCTCTTCTTCCCTGATGTGAGTGGTTGGTGGCAGTGGCCTGTAAAATCCCTCTACCATGGATGATCTGTTATGGAGCACTAGGGAGTCGTGTATAGCAAGGTCACAGGCTGTACAATGCAGTGGTCTTGGCAAACAATAGTGACACATCACAACTGCAACCTTGGCTCTACGGTGGTGGCAAGTCGTATCTTTAGGCTTCTCAGATAACAACATCTGATTAACCATAAAAGGTCTCAATACAGTCCACTTTTCCAATGTGGAAGCTTTCCTATCCTTCCAATGTGAGGGGGCTGGGTCTTCAGAAGGTCCCAAAAGAGCTTGTACTTCTTGGATGAGGGAGCCTTGAAAACAAGGGCAGGGTTTGGGGATAGGTACAAAGTAGCTGATAATAAAAATAATGAACATTGGCTACTAATCTACCTATGTCTTGAATGGTCCCAGTCATTCTCTGTTGTCCACTAGAAGATGGAGCACATGATGGGTCCGTGCTTCTGTAGGTGACTGTTGGAGTGTTGAAATTTGTTTGAAAAGGACAATATGATACAACTTTCAGTAAAAAGCATGGATTGATAACCTGTAAACAAAGTCTAAAGAGCAGTCGATACAGGAAGTCTAAACAAAGCTATTCATAATCTCCAGCTCTTGTCCCTAGTTTGACTTTTTGGGGGGGGGGGGGGGCAGTTAAGAACATATACAACAATAGGAACACCTGAGCTTTTATGTACGTACATACATACCTACACACACAAACATAAGAATCAACCAAGTACTGATTTAGTTGATTGACTTTTGTTCCATTATTATGTCATGCATAAATAAAATGACGAGTCCCCCCCAAAAAAGGCATCATTATTTCGACAAAGTGACCAGAAAATGCATTGGGGAAGAAAACTCACCTGTGGATGAACCACGTTTGCGCTCCTCCCCCGTTCTACTCCTTTTTGGGAGAGGATTACCTTCCTCGTCCTCTTCGAGCCAAACAAATTTCTCCGGGCCTGTTTCCGAGACTTCTGCAGTCTGTTTACGTTAAAAAGAAAACAAAACCCATCATGGGACATGCGAGTGTTACATAATAAACATCATCATCAATTTATACGGAGATATCGTGATCCTGAAAGCATTGCCTACCTCGCATTCATCCAAGAACACATTAGCAAGAAATACAGCGTCGTCGTCTTCAAGCGGCTCCATACTGCTTCTCGGCGTTTTGACCGAGGCCTAGTTCGCGCTCCAGGTGTGTAAATAGGCAGGGGGCGTGAGCGTCGCTGTAAAGTTGCGCATGTCACCAGCACTTGCATCTAACAGCAGATAGTGGGCTTTGTTAAATGGGTTTTTGCTTAAATTCCTTAAATAATATATTTTATTACCACAGATTTAAGTTAGGTTTTTTTCAATTAATAATATATCAGTAATTATCGAGTGAAATTAGGTCAAAAGTGAATGTCGATTTAATTACAACTTGAGCGTACGTCACTGTAATGCGCCCACTATATTATTATTGGTCATTTCCTCTATTAGTAAGATTTATGATTCAACACCCTTAAGATGTACGTTTTTGTCAGTTTAACACATTTACAAATAATACGAATAATAATGATAATTATATTAAAATCACATAAATCATGGAAACCTTTTATCAAATAACGTTATTTACAATTCCATTACACGGTTTTTAAACACGAGGCCTGAGGTATATAAATACTTTAGAATTTAAAGGAATAAAATAATAATAATAATAATAATAGCCTAATGAAATTAACAAATCACTTAAAAAACAACTTCAATAAATGTTGCTCTGTACACTAAGAGACATACATGAATGACACATGAACAAGTAACAGGGATCAAACAGTAAGAATTGTAAGTTATTTTGAATAACTGTTATACAGCACACATAGTTCAGTGGTTCTGACGACTTTTTGGATTTTAGAATGTTGTATTTTCATAAAGTATTGCTTAAGTCCCTAAATAAATCCCGTATTTTCAATTAGTTTTATTTAAATTTTAATTATTCTATCAGTGCAAACAAAGGTACAGAACACATATCACACATAAAGTGCCACAAGCATATTTTCAATTGAGTTACTAAAAGATACACAATAAAAAATAAAATAAGCAGTAACCAGTTTGAAGAGGAACTATGTCCGTGACGCACCATTAACTTTCTTCCGGTTTTTTGTTAATGTCGTTGTTAATAGCGTCCATGGAAACCACCGTAGCAACAATCCGAAACGTAGTATTCCTACAATTTTGTTGAAGGATTGTACATCAAAACAAAAAAACTACTAATTGTGTAAATAAACTAAATGTATGGAGTTAAATCAGGGCCAAAATGTTTGTTTATTTGAAAAAAAAGTTTTGAAATCAAGAAAACTTAAATTGAAAATGAAAGTCAAGTTGTTATTGTGAACTTTGAAAAAGAAATAATTGTATTCAAAATAAAACAAAGTGTACCAAATGTTTATATTAAATTTAATTACAATTGGATTATGTTTTGCATTTTTTAAACAATTTTTTTACATTTTTTTTTCATATTTTTTTCTATCAGATTTAAAATGATCTTTTTTCAAATTCATATTTTTTCTGTAATGTTCAAAGCCTTATTTACAGTTTCAGATTTATATTTCACCTTCAGATCATTTTTTCAAACCTTCAGATTCCTGTTTTTCAGTTTCAAACTTTTGGCCCTGTGATGGGGGGGGCTAAAGAAAATAAGGGCTTGAAATCATGACTGACAGCACAACTCAGTTGCCTCTAACATGTTGCCTTCAGGAAACGTGGAAATTGGCAAAATCTACGAAACACCTACTGCACATTATTATTATACAATTGATAGAAAATACATCATGTGCCACCAGTAAAGCTCAGTTATTAAAGCTGTTCCAGTTAGTACTGTGTCCAAATCACCCTGTAAGAGTGATAAATTATTAGCAGTTTCCTCAAACACACGCTAGAAGTTGACATTTCCTATGCCCCCAAAGGGACCTTCAGTGAAGGTTGTACCTCTCTGAAAGATGGCGTCCTCTTCGGGTAACGATGTCGGCGCGAACAATCAGGTAAGTGTTTAATTTTCGAGTAATTACACCGCGAAATAGTTCTAATTGTTTTAATATTTGTGACACAACGAGATAAGTAAAGGGAGAAGTCCAGAGTATGCATGTGCAGAGCCGTTAGCGCCATTGTAACTTGAAACCTTTGATTCTCGTACCCGTTGCTCTCGTCAGCCGACATCGGATTTACTTTGTAGATTGATTGATAAGGACAGGCGATCTTTGAATGATAAAATTGATATAATCCTAGTTTCTTGTTAATGGGATGTTTGCTAATGCCACAAAGGAAATTGAGAGATATGGAAGTTGACCATCCCCACAAATATGCAAACCTTTGCATTGACTTGATTACAAACACTGATATGTATTAATAACATAATTAGGGACCTTTTGAGGGTCTGTCAAGAGCTCATTTACAACTATCAGTATTGCTGTAGGAGCAGCTGAATACAGCACAGGTCCTTCCTTAGTCTTAATACAACACAGAAAATTGTAGAAAAGCAAAAACTTTACCAACTATGTAGGTTTTTTTATTTGTTTAAAAAAAAGATTATAACACTTGAGTCCCTGCAGGATCTTTGTTATGCAACATCCCATATTAATGCTTAACGTTAATGCTTACTTATTGCAAGTTGTACAGCCCTCATAATTTCCTTGTGTTTTCTCTACATGTGGATTACCTTTGCTGATATCTGTTTGTCAGAATGTCAACTACAGCTCAACAGTGGCAGCAGCTGCACAGAACCTTTCTCAGGGACAGCACCAGCCAGCACAAGGAGTGTCACATCCGCACCCGGCTCTGCTGCGGACACACCCACTCCAGCCAGGCATCATCGTAGCCAATCCCCAGAATTCTAACCTGTTACACCTGTGTGTAATCTAGCCATCAGGCTTTAAATATCCCAGCTCCTCATTCATTACCTGTCGGACCTCGTTTCCACGTAGATGGACTCTCCTCCTTGCCCTTTCCCGGTCCCGACTTCCCAAGATCCCCGTTTGGATTCAAGTTTGGAGTTCCAAGATCCTCCTGTTCAGTTAAGCTCCCTGTTGACGAGTTGGAATAAATCTTGTCTTACACTCGGCTTGGTCTCTGTCAGGTCCTTCATAAAACAGAAGGTCCGACCAATTACAGAAGAAACAACGGATGGCTTCCTCCACGAACCACTTTTCCGGCGATCCCAAACAATGCAGCGGATTCCTGCTCCAGTGTTCCCTCCACATCGAAATGAATCCTGGCAAGTACCCAACGGATCGAGCTAAGATAGCTTACATTATTTCCCTGCTTTCAGGACCAGCGCTTCAATGGGCGGACGCACTATGGCAGCAAAACAGCGCGGTGATGCAAGCCTACGCCCCCTTTACACGTCACTTTCAGGAGGTGTTTGGGATTCCCCCCGGGGATACCACTACACAGGAACGCTTGTTTCGCCTTCGGCAGGGACGCACCCCCATCACCGAACATGTTTTGCTGTTTCGCACCTTGGCGGCAGCAAGTGGATGGAATGAGACCGCTCTCCTCACCCATTTCCGAATGAGCCTAGAACCATCACTCCGCCTCCAACTCTCTTCCCAGGACGACACTATCGGTTTGGAGAAGTTTATTCAGACAACCATTCAGGTTGCTCACCGGAGGGAGAGCTGCTTTCGGGACCTACCACCCACCACTGCTGCCACAGCCACTGAGGGCTTAGAACCCATGCAGGTGGATTCTGTACGCCTTACCCCCACTGAGCGCTGTAGACGCCTCACGAATGGTCTTTGTCTTTACTGTGGCCAGGCTGGCCATCGTATTGACACCTGCCACGTTCGGCCCCCACATCCTCGGGTGAGTCTGGCCTCAGCCTTTTCTATCTCTGCAAAACCCCTTACAATACCGGTCACGTTGTGGTCATCCTGTGGTTCTCTGACAGTCACGGCCCTCCTCGACTCCGGGTCCGAGGGGAACTTCATCTCCGACTCCCTAAAGCACCGCCTTCAGATCAGATGTCATCGCTGCCCGTCTCCCCTCAGCATCCAGACCATCACCGGCAAAAGACTTTCTCAACGATCCATTCACTTACAGACCCCACCTTTATGTCTTGGTGTAGGTTGCCTCCACAGAGAGGAAATTCAACTTCTGGTGTTGGATCACTCCCAGGTCGATGTCATTCTCGGACGGCCGTGGTTAGAGCAGCATGCCCCCATCCTTTCCTGGAAAACGGGAGAAATTCTACAGTGGGGTTCGGACTGTTATCCAAACTGTTTTCCCCAACTACCACAAGCCACTAGGATCACGATAAGTGCCACCACGATTGAAAGCCCTAACCTCCATTCGGAGCAACACCTCCCCACCGAATATGCATCATTCCAGGACGTTTTTTGTTCCCGCCGAGCAGCGCAGTTGCCACCTCATCGTTCCTGGGACTGCGCCATCGAGCTGCTTCCCGAAGGGAAACTTCCAGCTGGTCGCATTTATCCCTTATCCATACCCGAAACGAAAGCCATGGAGGAGTATATAGCCGAAGCACAAGCTCAAGGGTACATCCGACCCTCCACGTCACCGGCTGCATCCAGCTTTTTCTTTATAGAAAAGAAGGACGGCGGACTGAGACCCTGTATCGATTACAGATCCCTAAATCAGATAACGGTAAAATTCAGATATCCCCTTCCTTTAGTTCCTGCCGCCCTGGAAACCATGAGAGATGCCAAGGTATTCACGAAGTTAGATCTCCGTAGTGCCTACAACCTCATTCGGATCCGCCACGGCGATGAATGGAAAACGGCTTTTGTGACACCCACAGGCCACTACGAGTATCTCGTCATGCCCTACGGGCTTGCTAACGCCCCCTCAGTCTTTCAAGGGTTCATGAACGAGATCTTCAGAGACATCCTCAACCGCTTCCTCATAGTTTACATCGACGACATCCTAATCTTCTCCCCAGATCTCCAGACGCATATCCGCCATGTAAGACAAGTCCTGGAACGACTCAGAGCCCATCGTCTTTTCTTGAAGACAGAAAAGTGCTCATTTCATCAGACAACAGTCAACTTCCTCGGTTATGTGGTGGGACCAGATGGTGTGAAAATGGACAACAGCAAGGTGCAAACAATAGTAGATTGGCCAAAACCTGACACCATCAAAGCCCTTCAGCGTTTTCTGGGGTTTGCAAACTTTTACAGACGCTTTATCCTGAACTACAGCGCCTTGGCCAGCCCCCTCACTTCCATGCTCAAGAAGGCACCTCACACTCTTTCCTGGTCCGCCGAGGCAGACTGCGCCTTCGCTTCCTTGAAACATGCATTCACGACAGCGCCTGTACTACAGCATCCAAATCCAGTGGTACCTTTCTGTGTTGAAGTCGATGCTTCCACCTCAGGTGTAGGAGCCGTCCTGTCACAGAGGTCGGGAAATCCTCCTCGCCTCCGTCCATGCGCTTTCTACTCCAAAAAACTCAGCCCAGCGGAACAGAATTATGATGTCGGGAATCGCGAACTGTTGGCCATCAAACTCGCCCTCGAAGAATGGAGACACTGGCTAGAAGGAGCACAGCATCCTTTTGAAGTCCGCACGGATCACAAGAACCTGGCCTATATCCGTGAAGCAAGACGATTGAATCCCCGACAAGCAAGGTGGGCTCTCTTCTTTACCAGATTCCATTTCAACATTACTTATGTTCCAGGCTCTAAGAATCGGAGAGCTGACGCCCTATCCAGACTCCATGAAGGGACAGCATCACCTGATGAGCCTGAGCCTATCTTGCCCTCCAGGTTAGTAGTTGGCGCCATCCAGTGGACCCTGGAGGAACAAATTCGAGAGGCGTCACATGACCATCCTGCACCACCTGACGCTCCTCCGGATCGGCTGTTTGTTCCCCCCGATCTGCGGCTCTCCCTCATCGAGTCGGCACACGCGAGTCCCGGTACGGGGCATCCAGGTACTCAAGCCACACTAGCGTTATTGCAGCCCCGATACTGGTGGCCAGGAATGTCAGTCCAGGTGCGCCGCTTCATCGCGGGCTGTGCAGCATGTGCTCAGACCAAGAGCCCTCGGCAACTTCCATCCGGAAAACTACAACCTCTTCCAATCCCACAGAGACCCTGGTCCCACTTGGCCGTCGATTACCTTACAGACTTGCCAGCATCTCAAGGTAAAACCTGTGTTTTGGTGGTGGTGGATAGGTTCTCAAAAGCCTGTAAACTGATACCGTTTCCCAGTATTCCCTCAGCTGCGGACACCGCCAGAGGCGTCTTTGAACAGGTTTTCCGAAACTTTGGGCTCCCAGAAGACATCATCTCAGATCGAGGACCCCAGTTCATATCCCGGTTTTGGCGGTCGTTTCTCCGCCTACTGGGGGTTACTGTCAGTTTGTCTTCAGGGTATCATCCACAGACGAATGGACAGGCAGAACGGAAGATCCAGGAGGTGACCCGTTTCCTCCGTACATTCTGTCATGAGCATCCCGCTCACTGGAGTGAATTCCTGCCATGGGCTGAATATGCGCAAAACTCCCTGCGTCAAGCATCCACGAGACTGACTCCGTTCGAGTGTTTCTTGGGTCATCAACCTCCGCTCTTTCCCTGGAATGGCGAGATGTCTAATATGCCAGCAGTGGATGACTGGTTTAAACGTAGCGAGCGGGTATGGAGCCAGGCTCATCAACATCTGCAGCGGGCGGTTCGGCGCTACACCGACCAGGCCAATCGAAGGCGATCTCAAGAACCTGCCTTTAATGTTGGAGATCTGGTGTGGTTGTCGACACGGGATATTCGATCCCGCCACACCTGCCGGAAGCTGAGTCCCAAATACATCGGTCCCTTCAAAATCATCACTCAGATAAGTCCGGTTGTGTATCGCCTGGAATTACCAGTCTCCTATAAAATCCATCCCGTCTTCCATGTTTCTCTGCTAAAGCCTTATCACTCTCCTGTTGCTCCTCTTCCCCCTCCTCCGCCTCCTCTCCCGCTGGATACAGAGGATGGGTCGGTTTACGCCGTCCGGGGCATCCTAGACTCCCGGCGCCGGCGGGGGCGTCTGGAGTACTTGATCGATTGGGAAGGCTATGGACCGGAGGAGCGGTCTTGGGTGCCCCGGAGGGACGTCCTGGACCCGTTCATGCTCCGGGAGTTCCATCAACAGCATCCCGGTCGGCCCCGCCCCGGTGGCCGGTCCCGTCTTCGCCCCGGAGTGGCTCGTGGAGGGGGGGGTACTGTCACATCCGCACCCGGCTCTGCTGCGGACACACCCACTCCAGCCAGGCATCATCGTAGCCAATCCCCAGAATTCTAACCTGTTACACCTGTGTGTAATCTAGCCATCAGGCTTTAAATATCCCAGCTCCTCATTCATTACCTGTCGGACCTCGTTTCCACGTAGATGGACTCTCCTCCTTGCCCTTTCCCGGTCCCGACTTCCCAAGATCCCCGTTTGGATTCAAGTTTGGAGTTCCAAGATCCTCCTGTTCAGTTAAGCTCCCTGTTGACGAGTTGGAATAAATCTTGTCTTACACTCGGCTTGGTCTCTGTCAGGTCCTTCATAAAACAAGGAGGAAGGCAGGAACAGAGACCTTCCTCTGTAGATCAGGAGATGGCAAGGTTTTAGATAATATAGATTTTTAAAGCTGTTTTAACTGCATTTTGACAAGTTTGTGTTATAATTTGCTATGCTACCATTTTTAATAATTTTCCTCACTACATTCAGATCTTTCCCAGGGATTTTTGGAAAGAAAAGTTATCTTGGAAAATGAAAGATGCATAATCCAAAGATCCATGGTCCACCATCTTCAAAGACATGGAAGCCTTTCAGTTTCTATGTCTATCTGTTGAATTGTAATGTGGAAACAACACCATCCTCCTCTGAAGAGTTTGAGCTTGCCCAGGCTGGACTGGGTAAAAGACATCTCACAATGTCCAGGGACATGAGTCATGAAGAGGTACATAAGTATATAGATATTTAGATCTAAGATATGTCTCTGAAGAACATTTAATATGCAGACAGCACGATATGGTTATGTTTTCACAGTTCTTTGGACTTCTTCAAAATGAGTATCCTAAGATGTATGGTCTAACTGGAGGATGGCTGCTCTACAAAGCCACAGGTAGGGGTAACAAGTACACAAAAAATGATAGTCATTAAATTAGCATCTATGTACAAATAACTTGAAATGATCTGTTATATTAAACCTTTGTTTGACAATACTTCCTGCTTTGCTGCCGTGCGGACGCTTCCTGCTCTGCTCTCCTTTCTGCTTGCATTTTTCTTCTTTTTTTTCTTCTTTTTTCTTATCTTTACCGGCAAGAAATTTAGGAACAAGGACTCCTGGTCACTTATAAATCACTGGAACGAATATATTTTTGATAAATTTAGTTAAATTGCCATCGGAGAACTAGTGGAATGATGTCTCCTAACCCTGCAGTATCAGTGAGCTGCACTGAGTGTGAGCAACTTTCTTTGAGGATAACACAGTTGGAGAAGAGGATTGAAACACTGCAAGACATTCGTGTGAATGAAGAATTTATTGACTCTGTAGTAGCTTCTGTACATGCTACTGAGTTGTCAAATGGATTGAGTCACATCTTCATACGCGAAGGCATGTCGAATGTGGAGCCTCCCGCGACAGACCTGGCTGATACACTTCCCTGGATGTGTTCAAATGACATTGGAGTAGCTGAGGAAAATCCCAAACCGGACCATCAGACTGATCTCTCCTTCTGGAACACTGTTGGTGCCAGACCAAAGTCCTCAACCCCGGCCAGAACCTGGTCTGATGTTGTTCGTCGCAGAGGTAAATCCAACAGGAAATTTAAAGCTCCAGCACTCACTCCACCATCTGAAGTCTCACTGCATAATAAATATGATGTGTTGAGTCATATTAAAATGAATGATGATGAATGTAATGCAAGGATTTATCAAAATTCAAGAAATAGCCCTAAAACTCAGCCCAGGGCTACCCAGACCAGGAGGAGAGGCCAAAATCCCACAAACAGGAGGACTAGAGAAGCTATCGGCACCTCCACACAAAAACAAATAGACACAATTCTGATTGGGGACTCTATAACACAGCATGTGAGGATGGCAAAGACGGAAAATTTAACACTTTTTGATACATCAGTCAGGGAACTGACAGAGATGTTGCCGACCATTCTGTCTTCACATCCAGATGGTATGAAGATTATTGTCCACACAGGGTCTTTTGATATTCTGAGGAGGAAAATTGGCTCTGAGATCCTGAAAAAAGACTTTTCTCTGCTGTTGGAGAGACTGTGTCAGTTGGGAGCACACCATGTTTACATTTCAGGACCCATTCCTACAGCAGGTAAAGGAATTGAACTTTTCAGTAGACTTCTTGGCCTGAACACATGGTTATCAAACGCATGTATCACCCATGGGATAAAGTTCATTGATAACTTCAATATCTTTTGGAACTGTAAGGAGCGATTCAGACCTGATGGTGTGCATCCAAATCTAACTGGATGCAGATTACTTGGTGCACACTTGCGTCATGCTGTTGGGACGGCAAACCCAAACATGAGTGTACAGATAAGAGCGAAGGACACAGCAGAGAGACGATCAACTCCCAGCTCTCCCCCCTCACCAGACCCTCTTCTCCACATCACCCGAGGTCTTCAAAGGATGTCTCTATCCAGGTCTGAACCCCAGCGACCACCATCTACCAAGAAATACAGGGCTCCCCCCCCTCCCCCTCCTCATCCTCCTATTAGATCATCTGTCCTGACCGAGCAGGGCATGGGAGGAGGTTCCCAGAGCAGCAGAATTCACAACAAAGATAACATGCCATGATGCGTTCAGGGTCCTTGCTGTAGTTTTGCTACTACTGACAGCTGTTCTGAGATCAAGCCTGGACCCAGTAGGATTCCTGTGTTAGTTAGTAAAATAAGGAATCGAACACGGTCAGCTTGTGGGGTGAATCGATCTAATCTGTTAACTGTACCTTGTATAACTCAGAATACAACAGAGACCAGTGTAAACTTCATAAAACTAGCTGTACTAAATGTTAGATCTCTGTCCAACAAGTCACTGTTAGTTAATGACTTCATCATTTCTCACAGTTTAGATTTTCTTTTTCTGACAGAAACATGGTTAACAGAAGACACAAGTGCTACAGTTCTTAATGAAACAGCACCCCCTCATTTTAGTTTAATGAATAAATGTGGAAACGGGAGGAAAGGGGGAGGAGAAGCTGCCTTATTTAAAGATTCATTCCAGTGTAAAGAAATGTCATTTGGTGATTTTACTTCTTTTGAATATCTTAGTTTTATTTTAAGGGGCATTCCTAAAATCCTATTTCTAATCATCTACAGACGTCCAGGACATTGTGTAAATTTTATTGATGAATTTTCTGAATTATTGTCAGTTATCTCTACTGATTTTAACCATTTCATCTTAACTGGGGATTTTAACATTCACATAGATAACATGACGGATGATAATGTCAAGGAATTTTGTTCCATATTGGACATGTTTGGTTTGTGGCAACATGTTAAACAACCGACCCACATTCAAGGTCACATTCTGGACCTGGTTATTTCAAAGGGTGTTGATATTTCTTCTGTTGCGGTCACTGACTTGGCCTTGTCTGACCATTTTTGTATTTTGTTTGATTTACTGATCACTCAGAATGTTCAACCAACCTGCTTCTCCGTTAGGAAGAGGTACATTAATGAAAGAACAAGTGCTAAGTTTGTGGAGGCCATAGCGATGTTACCAACAACCAGTGCAGAGTCAGTTGATAGACTCCTGGATAATTTCAATCTGAAAATCTTGAATGTAATGGATGCTGTTGCACCGATAAGAATCAAGAGCAACTTGAGCAAACAGAAAACACCATGGAGAAACACCACTGTGGTTACCAGCCTAAAAAGAGAATGCAGAAAAACTGAGCGGAAATGGCGGAAAAATAAACTTCAAATTTATAATGAGCTGTACAAACAAAGCCTGCGTAACTATAACAATGAGCTGTGTAAGGCCAGAGAGCTGCATTTATCTGAAATGATTAACAGGAATGTCAACAATTCTCGCACTCTGTTTACTATGATTGAAAAACTTACTAATCCTCCCAAACAGATAAGCCCAGAGCTCCTTTCCACTGAGAAATGCAACCAATTTGCAAACTTTTTTAGCCAAAAAATTAAAACAATTAGGCAAAATATTAATTCCACACAGTCAAACAAGAAAATTAGTCTGTGTCTAAAACCCAGAAATAATTCTGATGTCATGTCACAATTTAAAATGGTGAATTTAAAAGTCCTACAAGAAACAGTTTGGCATTTGAAATCAACAACATGCACTCTGGACATGATACCATCCGACATTTTAAAAACAGTTTTTACCTCAGTAGAAAGTGATCTCCTACTGATAGTTAACAGCTCGCTGGCATCAGGCATTTTTCCCAAGTTACTAAAGATAGCTGCTATTAAGCCTCCTAAAGAAAAGGACTCTAGACGCCTCTATAATAAACAACTATAGACCTGTCTCTAACCTCTCTTTTATTTCCAAGATTATTGAAAAAGTTGTATTTCACCAGCTTAATGACTTTTTAAATGAAAGTGGAAATCTTGATAAATTTCAGTCCGGCTTCCGACCTCATCTCAGCCCTGAAACAGCTCTGGTCAAAGTGTTAAATGACATTAGGTTGAATACCGATTCTGGTCAAGTATCAGTCCTGGTTCTGTTGGATCTCAGTGCTGCGTTTGATACTGTAGATCACAGAATCCTGTTGCACAGGCTGGAAAACTGGGTTGGACTTTCTGGAGCGGTCCTTAACTGGTTCAGGTCCTATTTAGAAGGCCGGAGTTATTTTGTTACGATCGGCAGCTATGAATCCGAGCGAGTGGCCATGACTTGTGGAGTCCCCCAGGGGTCAGTCCTTGGACCTCTTCTGTTCAACTTGTATATGCTCCCTTTGGGTAAAATATTACAAAACTATAGCATTAGTTATCAAAGTTATGCAGATGATACACAACTTTATGTGTCTCTGTCACCAGATGACTGCAGTCCAATAGACTTAATGTGTCAGTGTCTGGAGCAAATAAACACCTGGATGAGGGAGAATTTCCTACAATTAAATGAAGACAAAACTGAGATTATTCTGTTTGGTAGCAAAGAGAAGAGGGTCAGCATTGGCAAACACCTGGAGACTCGGGCTCTTAAAATTACCAACCAAGTTCGTAACCTGGGAGTGTTGATAGACTCAGATCTGACTTTCAGCAGCCATATCAAAGCTGTCACTAAGACAGCTTTTTACCAGCTCAGAAACATCAACAGAATTAAAAGTTTAGTCTCCCAGAAAGACCAAGAGAAACTCATCCATGCATTCATCTCCAGTAGACTGGATTACTGTAATGGTCTTTTAACAGGACTTCCTAAAAAGAGCATTAAACATCTGCAGCGCATCCAAAACGCTGCTGCTAGAGTTTTAACCAGGACTAAGAGATCTGAACACGTCAAGTTTTAAAATCTTTACACTGGCTTCCAGTCAGTCACAGAATAGATTTTAAAACCCTTCTGATCATTTACAAATCCCAGAATGGTTTAGGTCCAGAATACATCTGTGATATGTTCAGAGAATATAAACCTAGCAGAGCTCTTAGATCCAAAGACTCTGGTCAACTAGTCCAGGCCAGAGTCCAGACTAAACATGGAGAAGCAGCATTTAGCTGTTATGCTGCAAACAAATGGAACAAACTGCCAGTGGAGATTAAACTTTCCCCAAATGTAGACATTTTTAAATCCAGGTTAAAAACTTTTCTTTTCTCATGCGCCTATGCATGAAATCTGCACGGTAACTTTTTTTTAACTTATCTTGCTTTTAATCATTTTAATGTAATTTATTATTTTATTGTGATTATGTGTTGATTATGTGTTGATGCCTTTCACTATTCTAAATATCTGTAATGTCTTTGTTTTATGTAAAGCACTTTGAATTGTCCTGTATATGAAATGTGCGTTACAAATAAACTGCCTTGCCTATTAATATTCCTCTCAGTGATGCCACAACGTCTTCTCTTCAGCACCTTCATCCATGTGAAGATGATGGAAATCATGGTGTATTTATTCTGCAGCCTTGTGCATTTTCTTGGAAGGATGAATTCCTGGTTTTATCCATATGATTGATGCTGAGAAGCTTTTTAATAGTTTTCCATCATGTGACAAATAGAAAATGAATATCATCCAGTTTATAAAGTTCCAGTCAAATAACACTGTGCCAAGCTTTGTAATGGCTCTATTTCAAGTTTTTATTGGTCTGTTCAGAAACTTTGTCTCTAAATGTGACTCCAAGCTCAAACCTCCATGTTGACATTGAAAGATATTTCTTTTATACAGGTTCCTGGTATGAAAATAGTCCCACAGGAAACATTTTATTGAAGCTTCTGGCTCTGGAGAACTCACTAAACTGCCATAAAGAAATAATCACAGTAACATTTAACATCCTTTGTTGAACAGAAAGACTAAAAGAAAAACATCATTAATGCTAAATTTGTGGACTCTGATGTGAGACTAGAAGTTGGGAGAAAAACCGTCTAACAGCTGAAGAGTCAAGCAGAAACAAACATTTCACATTACATGTGCAACGAGCCGCAGAAACAAAGCTTCAGCTTTTATGCAGGAGAAAAATAGAGCCCTGCTCGGCCGCTAGAAGAAGCTTGTTTCACATCGTTCACAAAGCAGCACAAATATGTAGAACTTACCAGATGAGCTGCCCTTCTTACTGTACAATATGCCACATGTGTCCATCTACATTTCATAGAAGCTGCACTCAGACGCTCATGAAGATGTTCATGTAAGAGGAAATGGATTGCACATCACATTAAATCACATCCATGAACTTCTTCTAATTGTTATCCAGAAATCAGTTATTATACAGATCATTTAGAAGCACACAAGTTTCATGTAAATGTGAGTTTCATCAGACTGAAAGTTCTGCTTCGTCATTGCCGAGCTGTCCAGCTCCAGTCCTCCAAGGCTGAACTTGTGCAGGTTTTAAGAGATTTCCTTCACCAGCACACCTAATTCACTTTAAATGGCTTTTCTCTGCAGCTTGTTTTTAAAGTTCTGCCAAAGCATGTTGAGCCATTAACCTGATTCAGGTGTGCTGCAGCAGAAACATCCAAAACCTGCAGGATAGTGGCCCCTGATGAGCAGCCTGGGAGACCCCGTCTATTGTAAACTTCATTCCAGTTTGTTGCAAAGCCAGAAGATTCTTTCACTTAGTGGCTCATGTGGATTTTACATCATTGTACAGTAAAAATAAAGCAGTAAGACTTAATGAACCCTAAAACTTTTCCCAAAACATAAAAACTACAAACAAACAAAAGAAGAAGTATTTCAAAGTGTTTGTTGGTTGATCCGTTTGAAAAGCAGGAGATAAAATCAAGAGGAAAATAGTGAGCTGTAGATAAATTTAAAAGTGGAATAGTGTCTGACTAAAAAGCTGCAGTGAAGTTCGATTTCAACATTACTTGCAGAAAGCAGCTGAAAATGTGAAGCGTTCTTCACATCTATTAACTTCAGTTTGACAAATATGCAGCAGGTTTGTATTTATTGTACAAAATCACATAAAAACAAGAGAAAAGAAGAAAAGTTTCACGTTGCTTTGTGTCATTAACTGAACATGAACTTGACCTTAACACAGAACACTTTGATCCAGACCTGTACACATATTACGCTGGGCTAAAACCAAGGGTCCCGCCCACCGCAGAGCCCCTGTTTTCCTGAAGGTCTCCGTATGAGGTCTGCAGCGTAGCTTCAAGCAGTTAGTGCAGCTGTTTGCAGCGGCAGCTTTGCAGCTTCCTGAATCCTCCTCTTTGTGGAGGAGAGAACCCAGTCGGTGAAGGAGTGTTGGCTCCTGTGGAAAAGGCGAGGATCGTTCCCAGTTTCTGTTCCTTCCTCATCTGGTGGAAAAGGAAGAAAGAAACTGGACAATAAACAGAAAGCAGAACATCTCTTACTATTCTAAACTGACACACAACGACCAGATGCAGCTAAATATTTCAGTTAGAAGAAGAAATGGTCAAATTCCATGGATTTACTTCTGCGTGTGTCTCCAGAAAGGAAGAACTTCCTCAGCAGCTTCTGTTGCTGCCAGCTGGAGATGGCGGATAATGAAAAGACTGTCGGCCACATCAGCTGAGAGGCTGCAGGAGACCAGCACAGAAGAGCTGAGCTTGGATTTAGTCCAGCACACCAAGTGTTTTCAGTCCATCTCTGAATCTAAGACAGAGACAGACAGATTGAAGAGGTTTTTATTGGTTTAAAAAGAAAAAACTCAAATAAAATTTAGTAAAAATGCATAAAAAGACGACATTTACACGTTAAACTGAAAAGTATGTGAAAAGTCAGCAGTTGGTTTCTTTAAAAGCTGTGTTGTCCAGACTTTGGTGATCGGCATCTCTGTAGAGCAGCAGATTCCCTCATTATTAGATCTCAGTCAAATTCCAGAGCAAAGCCCCACATTTACTCCTCGCTAGAAATTTAACACGTCTTCAGTTTGTTCATAGACACAAAGTTTAAAGAAAGTTCATGAAGAGCTGACGTTACAAAGATTAGTGCTGACTGACAATGTTTAGCTTGTTTCACCAAGAGAGCAGAACATCCCAGAATCCGCTGTGTTGGTCTGATGGACACAACTTTCCATTTCTAGACTTTGTGTATCAGATCTGCATCCAGCTGCTGTCCAGCTGCAGTTTGGCTGAAATCAGTCTGTTGCCACATGCCGTCAGAAACTCTAGGCTGGAAAACATCAAGTACAATGTAGAAAAGTTTCAAGTAAACAGTCCTTAAAAAACACAACAACAACAAACTTATTAATGCACAACACGCAGCTCCAATAAAGCAGCGACACATCTGCTTGTTTTCCATCCTTCATGAGGACATGACTCAGCAGGTCTATCGTCAATAACATGAGTCAGCAGGAATTTACCACATGTACTTTATTAATTACTACATGAATCATGAAGGTAAATCCATGTCAGTAGTCAGTACAGCACGTTTCCACACTGATAGAAAGAACAATGACATATAAGTGCAGACCTGACATCAGCTGACAGCTTCCCTCCAAAGGCGTCTCTTATTGGTTCAGGAACTCCGTTGGTCCCAGATTTCTGGAATTCAGATCCGTTCAGTTCATGCCCTCGTTCAGCAGCTTCTGCTTTGTGCCACGTTTGATGACGGAACAGCTGGATGTCCCGGAAGAAGGACGACGTCCTTGTTTCCAGTATCATGATCCTGATTTTAGCCTGAAAATAGAACACATTCATTTTATAGTTAATATTTGATGTTTGTAGAAAGTTCCCACAGTTGTTAAATGTTAAATGAATCATGCAAACCGTCACTAACTAAATCAAACTCTAGCCAGTGTAAATACTTTGAGACGTCCTCATGTTGCCGTGGTTACGGACGGAGCAAACGGCCGCTAGTTGTGTTAAACACACACTCAGCTCCAACAGTGATGTGACTGGACTGATGGAAGCAGTTTCCAGAACTCTTTATCTGAACTGACAGAAACATGTTTGATAAAACTCAGCCTAAAAGAAAAGTCACTTTTCTTTGTGTTTTACTAAAAGACTAAAAATAAAAGAGCAGCTTCATTTTACCAGCTTTATTTTTATCCCATCAGCTTGTGAAGAAACTAATTATGTAACGTGTGATCCAGATAAGTGGTGGAAAGACGACTGTAACAGCTGCTCTGGTGAGGAGAGTGTGTTATTAAAATAGTCCCATTAACTGGGGCAGGAAGAATGGAGCAGACCCCCAACTGGACCGGGTCTAGAGTCTGCAGGTTATTAGGTGTGAACGCAGCCTCCAGCAAAGAAAGACTTTCTGTCCTCTGACAACATGTCATACAACACGTTCTTCCCCAGCTGCCACTGCTGATGCTTCTATGACTCTCAGAAGTGTGTTTCTCTTTAATGGGAGCAGCAGCACAGCCTGCAGCTACATGAGCAAACACACACTACAGGACGGACTTAGTCCACTGGAACTAACACTTGGAGATTCTATTCACATTTTATTTTCACCTTTTCCTCGGTCGGGACGTCCAGCTGCCAAAGTGTTTGTGAGTCTTGTGTCTTAAAGACCGTGGCGACCCTCCGGTCCAGGTCTTGAGTACATGCCTGGACTGCTGAGGCTTTAGGTCTGAAGAGTTCTCTCATCTGATGCTGGACCCGGTCTGAGTTTTATTAGGGACGGATGAACCGTCCTCTGCTGCTCAAGAGACCAACACAACCATGTCATGATGAAAGATTTCTGAAACCACTGCGTCTCATTTCTTCCATCCATGTCAGGCGGGAACTAGAGACGACCTGCTTCTCAGCCAATCACAGCGCAGCATAAACTGCCTGCCTTTTCCACCAAACTCCTTCTGTTTCCACCAAATCTTTCCTCACATACACACACACTCTTCTTCTACATACATGTTCTATTCTTACATACAGATATTACCGTATTAACTACGTCCACTGAATTAGAGAAAATAAATGAAAGAGGGAAAGAAAATGTGAGCATGTGAGAGTAAGAATATATGTACAGTATGTGAGAGAGAAAATGTGTGTATGTGTGAATAAAACTGTGTGTGTGTGAGGATGAATTATGGTCTATACAGCTCCTCATACCTGTCTGTCCACTTCTACCTCACCTGTCTAGTTTCCTCCTGTCAGCAGCATCTTTTCATCTCCTCCATCATGTCCTCACTGAGGAGTCTCATATTAAAGTAGAAGCAGGTCAAAGTGGTGATTGGTCTCTTAGAGGCTGGGGGTGAAAGCTTCTCACACACAAGGAGCTCAGACATTTCATTCATTCCCCTCATGTTTGATGAAGCTGCTTAAAAACAGTCAGATGTAGAAGAGAAGGGATTAGATGGAGACAGAAGCCAAACCTGACCCCCCTCCTCCTTTCAGAGTGGAGCCTATTGGAGAGCGATGGCTGAGACCAGGTCTGAGAAAGTGTGTGTGTGTGTTTTCATTGGATTCATCACTTTCAAAGTCAGCATCAAAGTGTCAATAGATCAACACCTGAATCTGGATTGGTTCTGTTCTCTCCATCAGATTCCTGGAAAGTCAATGGAAGCAAACACGGTGAACAGGAAGCTCCACCTGTCTGACAACAACAGGAAGTTTCCATTAGTGGACGTCCCTCAGTCATGTCCTGATCATCCAGTCAGATGTGATGGCGCCCTCTTCAGGTTCTGTGTGGAAATGTTCTGACTGCTCGCTGTTACTGGGATGTTAGTGGAGAGGAGACGTTTGTCAGTGAGTTCCAGAGGAACCAGAAGGAGAGGAACCAGTAAAGACGGCGTGTTGGGAGGAAATGAATCCTCATGGAGTCTGAGCTGCTCTCATCGTCATGGTTACGCTGTCCCTCACAATAACAGATGAACAGCGTGTCCTCCTCCTCAGTCTCCAGCAGTAGCAGCGTATGTGGAGCGTCCTGCTGGAACTCTGTCCTTCTACAGAGTCTCCTCTGACTCTGATCTTCCTCCACATCTTCATCAGCACCTTCATCATCCTCTGCTTCCTGGGTTTGGCTTCTTGTTCAGCTTGTTTTCTTCCTCAGTGTTTGTGTTGTGTAAAGAGTTTGATCCTGTCAGACATTATTAACCAGAGTTCAGTCTGGAAGCGTCTGTCTTCTTCAGAAACAGCCTTTCAGATTCACGTATGAAACTCTTCTAGATGATTCCTTGGATGTTTCCTGTTTTCCCTCCTTTAAAGATAGAAGCTGGGATTCTTCCAGGATCAACTGGACATGGTTTGTGTTTAGTTCTTGTCAGTTTCACTTCATGATGCTGGAAATGAAAATCCTCCCAGTGCGTCGCTCTGTTTGCCTCATTCTGTCCTTCATTTGACTTTTTCACTCTTTCACATGTTGAATTAGAGATTTTTTCACATCAGAAAGAGTTTCTGAAACAAAAAGTCGAAGGTTCAGTTTTCCCATTCTGTCTCCAGATGTTTGACTTTGGATTAAATTCTTCAAACTCCACATTTCAAATAAACTTTCATGAATCTGTTTTCAGTCAGCAGGTGAATTTTAAATGTTTGAGCTGAAAACTTTCACTGTTTGATTTAAATGTAGTTTATCAGCTTCAGTCAGCTTCATGTTTCTTTAAGTGAAGATTTTGATGCTTTTATTTGAACATTCCTGACTTTCTTACAGGGATAATTGAAGGTTGGAGCTTCTACCTCACCTGGCAGTAAAAGCTGAACCTGCATGAACCATCAGGGAGTTTAAAGATGGAAAAGCAGCTCATTTGTGCACATTGAAATAATTCAGACCTTTAAGGCCTTTGTGAAGTATTGATGCATGTAGCGGCTCAAACAGGGAGAGCAGCTGCTAATCCTGCCATCACCTCAACCAGAGTTTACACTTCAGAGCTAAACTAGAAACTTCTGCCATTTCTACACAATCAAGCCAACAGTGATGCTGAAGCAGAAGAGCTCATTTCTGACAAACCTTTACACGGAAAAGAACCAGCGACACTAAACCAGCAGAGGAAGTCTGAGGAAACCTTTTAGAAACACTCAGCTTCTAAAATCAGCTTCAACATGAATCACTGATGGGATTAAAAGATGTTTCCATCAGCAGCAGGAACAACAGTTTCCTGCACTTTGTTCTGATTCTAGCTGCCATTTTATCATAGAAAGAAGAGCCAGCAGGACCTGAGACTGGACTCATGAGACTGGACCGCTGTAGCCATGCACACACAGCTGGATGATGCAGATGTTAGAGGGAACGATGGAGACTCAGAGGAGAAAAAGCTTTGATCCTCTGAGTTCAGAGCTCATCTCATGGCTGTTTGAAGGCTCATCATGATCTAAATGTAACCCACTTCTGAGTATGTACACGTCGCCACTAGGTTCGTAGGAGCTATGAGTAAAAGTAATAATCAAGGGACACCAGCATAGGTTACGAAAAACAACGTTTAGTTCTAAAATTATTTGAACAGTGCACAAATAACAATGCCTATGGGCCCTTTAACAATAAAATAAAATAAATTGTCCTTCCAAAGGTTTTGGTTCAGAATTGTTTGTTATGGATCCAAAGTTCAAGTCAGATAAGTCAGGGTAAAATAGTCAAGTCAAGAGTGTATTCAGTGTGGCTCCTGTTGGTGTCAATTCTTGGGATTGGCACAATCCTACCACAACCTCAGCTGAAGGATGTGGCGATGATGATCAGAGTTCTGCTGGGAGGCTCGCCATCTACTGCTCGCTGGTTAATCTCGTCGACACAAGGACTGAAGCTTCATCAAGTTTTTTTTCCAACCAATATGAAAAGACCTGACCTGCATTAATAAAACAGGTTATAGTCTAAGTTCTTCCATAATAACGATCAACTAGATTCATTCAAAGTGTTGTACAACATATTATCTGTCCTTTTCCAATAGGGATATAACAATATAGGATACAGGTAGGTAACCAGTTATTTCCACAATAAAGTTTCAGGGTCAGAATAAACCATTTTAACCAACTGTAATAACAGTTAAATAAAATAACATTTTTCCAGTGAATTAATATAAACAAATTAGCCTTTTAATGTAATTTGTTCTCCTCCATATGTAGTGTCTCTTTTCTTTTAACCCCTTTTACATAGGATTTTAGATTTAAATAAAATAAATTTAATACATTGTTTTTAAATTGACAAAAGTAACATAAATTACAGCTGTGCTGCTTTTAACCTCTCCACTTTGTATGGCTTTTGATCCTTAGTCACATTGGAAAAATGACTAGGTGTTTCACAGTGTAAAAGTATCTCAATGCGCTTATCTTAGTAATACAGGACTTGTTAACCGTTCCTGATACATTAACACAAGTTTTCTTTCAAAAGTTCACGTAAGTGCTTTTTTTAGTAAATTACATTCATTATAAACACATAAAATACACAAAAAATATCCTTAATGGCAGCTGGCATGGTCACCACGTGTTGTTTCCACATACACACACATTAAGAGCATAGCAGAAGCTAGCTTACCAATGGGGGTTTCTACAGAGGAGTCTGGAACAGTTAAGGTGGCTCTTCGGAGACTCTCCAACTTCTATAACAGGACTTCAATCAGTTTACAACACTAACGACATTAAATCTTAATATCAGTGAAAAATAACACGTTTTGATACCTTTTTCTCTCACTCTCCTGTTTCCACGAGGGAAACAACACCAGAGTCTCGTTTGCGCATTTTCGATGTTAAGCTACTGCAGGTATCTTTGCGCATTACTTCCGGTTTTACCAAATAAAGTCCCGGTTTTCAAAATAAAAACACACAAGTATTCACAATCATGAAATTAAAAAAAATAATGATAAGAAAAGGACATAAATCATTACTTTAACCCACTTTTAGGCGGGTTACACCCTCCCCCTCTTAATTAACATGAGTCCCTTCATGTGCTTACAAGGGTAGGGGCACCTTCAAAAGTTTCCACTAAAGCTTTGTTAAACCCATCAAGTATAGTTTGTGCAAATGAAATCAAGGGTTTACCAAGCTGTGGGTATGTAAACTTAACAGGTGGTTTTCTCAACCGTTCAGATCTGCGAATTTGGTCTGCAGTATGATTGTTAGGGTTATCAGGATCAGCTAGATCTGAGTCTCTGGCATCTTGTTCAGTTTCGTCCATTCCGGGGGTCTGACTCTTTTCAGTAGACTCTTCAACTCTCTCTGAGGTTTTGGGTTGAGAAGAATCGTCTGTTATGTCATGTTCCATTTCAGTGGTTTCATTTTCTTTCCCATTTTCAGGTTCCAGTTCATTGTGTGTCACATCCGGTAAGTGTCCATCCAGGTTTGTATTTTGTTTTTCCACAGGTTGATCCAGGATTTCAGGTGGTAAGTTCTTGGATATATTTTCAGATAACTCAACATTTGTAGTGTTTGCATCTGAATGTCCATTGTTTGGTTGGATAATCCTCATGGTTGTTTCGATTGTTGTCGGATAGTAACTTGGACTATAGTCATCATCATCATCAGAATCAGGGGAATTTTCCTCTGGAGAGATGGAGTTTCGCCTTGTTTTGGGTTTTGAGGCTTGTTTTGGTTTTGTTATCTCCTCGCCCTCCTCTGATAGCAATCCACAAGGAAGTAATAAATCACGGTGGAGTGTGCGCAATGGTCCTTCCTGACCCTTAGGACTGACTGTATACACAGGCATATCTCCGGCTTTCTTTCGGACAACATAAATGGTGGACTCCCACCGATCGGCGAGTTTATGCTTGCCACAAAAACGGAGATTGCGCACTAGGACTCTGTCACCTATGTCAAGTGTTGACTCTCTTACTTGCATGTCGAATCGGCGCTTGTTCTTGTCGGCGATTTTCTTAGCATTAGCAGATGCTAACTGATAACTTTCTTCCAAGTATGTTTTAAGGTTTCTCTCATACTGTGAGTGAGACATGTCTGGATCTTTCTTGACTGGTAGACCGAATGCAATGTCTATGGGTAGTCTAGGTTGGCGTCCAAACATTAACTGATAGGGTGAAAACCCAGTGACGTCACTCCTTGTGCAGTTATACGCATGAGTGAGAGGTCGGACAAACTTGTGCCACCTAGTTTTTTCTTTGTCCTTGAGCGTACCCAACATACCAAGCAACGTACGGTTATACCGCTCGACGGGATTGCCGCGAGGATGGTAGGGGCTTGTTCTCACTTTCCTTATGCCGACCAAGGTGCACAACTCCTTGATGACTTGTGACTCAAAGTCGCGGCCCTGGTCACTATGAAGACGCTCGGGGAATCCGTAATGGACAAAAAACTGCTCCCATAGGCATTTGGCCACAGTTAAGGCTTTTTGATTCCTTGTTGGAATGGCGGTTGCATATTTCGTGAAGTGATCAGTTATGACCAGAATGTCCTTGAAATTATTGCTGTCAGGTTCAATGGACAAAAAGTCCATACAGACGAGTTCCATCGGGCGGCTTGTCTGTATGTTGACTAATGGTGCGGCTTTGTCAGGTTGACTCTTCCTTTTAACGCACCTCGGACAGCTTTTGATCTTGGACTCCACATCATGAGACATCTTTGGCCAATAAAAGCGAGATCTGGTTAGCTCAAGGGTCCTTTCGGCTCCTAAATGGCCCATTTCATCATGTAGGCTATGAAGTACAGGATTTCTCAGGGGTTTGGGTAGGACAAGCTGGTAAACTGTTTTGTTTTCACACTGTCTTTTCCGATACAGCAGAGTGTCTCTCATTTCAAATCGACTCATTTCTTTGAGCATCAGCTGGAGTTCAGAGCGGTTAACACCAGCAGGGGCTGGTTCGTGTGACTCACACAACTGTATGATTACACTGATAGCTGGATCTGCTCGCTGTAACTCAGCTATCTCAGCTTCACTGTACTTAGGGATGGTGGAAAGACCACTAAGAGTTTCATCATCTGAAAACACTGAGGGAATAGCATCTGGATGCACAGCGAGTGACTCAATGCAACATGGGAACAGTTCAGGTTCATTTTGGAAAACAGTGTGGAGTTGACATGCAGCTTGGACAACGTTCACCGGTGCAAGATGGTGTGAGGTGAACTCATGTATTCTTTGGCTCTCCTCTTGAGATGCACTGTCACTAGTTAGTTCGCCATGTGGTCTCCTTGACAGGCCATCGGCATCCTGGTTTTGCTTGCCTGCACGATATTTGATGTCAAACGAGAACGTAGACAAGGCTGCTAACCAGCGGTAACTAGTAGCATCTAGTTTGGCTTTGGTTAGAACATACCGCAACGGGTTGTTATCAGTGATGACTGTGAAAGCATTTCCATATAAGTAGTCATGAAATTTTTCTGTGATAGCCCATTTTAAGGCTAAAAATTCCAGCTTATGGGCTGGATAGCGGGCTTCACACTGTGAGAGACCCCTACTTGCATACGCAATGACGCGGGTCTGGCCATCCTGCTCTTGATATAAAGCTGCGCCAAGTCCTGTTGTGCTCGCGTCCGTATGAACCACATAAGGCAATCTGGGATTTGCGAACCCCAAGACTGGCGCTGATGTTAGTTTTTCAATGATCAGGTCAAAAGCTTCTTGGCAGTTTTGGGTCCACCTTTCTCCGAAAGGTTCTTTGGGATTATGGTACTTGGCAGCTACTTTGGGGATTTTAGCGCCTTTATGCACAGGAGGGTAGCCAGCTGTGAGGTTGGTTAAGGGCTTTACTATTTTAGAATATCCCTCCACGAATCTGCGATAGTACCCGGAGAACCCAAGAAATGACCTAAGGTCTTTTAAGGTCTGAGGTCTTGGCCAGGTCTTAAGAGCTTCCGTCTTCTGGGGATCTGTCTCAACTCCATTTCGCGACACAATATGGCCCAAGTAACGGACTGATGTTTGAAAGAAACGGCACTTCTCTGGTGATAACTTTAAACCGTTCTCTCTCAAGCGGGACAGAACGTTCATGAGACGGGTTTCATGTTCCTCCAGGGTTCTTGAAAAGACAATAATGTCATCTAGGAACACAAGTACTTCGCGCAGGTTGATGTCCCCCATGCACTTTTCCATTAAGCGCTGAAAAGTGCTCGGCGCGTTTGTGATTCCCTGAGGCATACGATTCCACTCCCAAAAACCTAGAGGGCACACGAATGCTGTCTTTGCTTTGTCGCTCTCAGTCATCTCTATTTGGTAGTACCCACTCTTCAGGTCCATTACTGAAAACCATTGAGAACCGCTCAGGGCTGAGAAGGACTCCTCAAGGTTCGGTAATGCATACGCATCCTTGATCGTTTGCATGTTTAATCTCCGGTAGTCTACACATAATCTGACATCACCATTCTTCTTCTTGACTACAACTATAGGCGATGCAAAAGGGGATTGTGATTCACGAACGATGCCAGCCTCAAGAAGAGACTGCAGGTGACGCCTCACTGCATCATAATCTTGAGGATGAATGGGACGTGGGCGTTGTTTGAAAGGAGTCTCATCCTTTAAGTTGATTGAATGTTTCACTTTTGTTGCATGTCCATAGTCGAGATCGTGATGTGAGAATATGTCGGAGAAAGTGTTTAACTTGTCTGTCATGCGAGTTTTCCACTCCTCGGGAAGTGAGTCACCAAAGTCAAAACTGAGGTTTGAACTTGGGGGGTTGATTGTCTGGTTAGTGGACTGTTGTTGGCTACTACAACTAGCAGTGTTTTGAGTTGACACTATTTCTTTAACAGCACTGAGTTCACCAATGATACACCTAACAGGTAGGTAAATGTCTCGATCAGTTTCATTCCTTACTACTAAAGGTATTTTGTAAGGGGACTCTCTTGGAATGTTAAGGAGGCAACATTCCACAAAAATTCCCCCAGGTAAGTATGACATGGTAGGTTGCTCCAGTAAGACACATGTTTCATTGTTTATATTGTCAAAATGTGCATAACCTTCTAGCATTACTTTTTCACCAGCAGGGATTACACTTGGTTCAGTGTTTTTTAGATTGACAAAACCTAGTCTGCCATCTAAACTTTGCTTGTGTCTGATTTGTAAGGTTCTCAGAACTTGGTGATAGCCACAGTAAGCGCTATTTTGAGATGTAGTGTCATCACAGAACTGTTGGTACAGTGGGTCGAGAGTGTTAGTCCCAACTAACAATGGGGTGAGACTGTTGGACCTTACATCTGGAACTATGAGGGCAAGCGTTTCGATTTCAGGCTCACTGTCAATGAACTCCCTTGGGAACTGGAGTGTGACTTTAACATACCCCAGGTATGGCACTGACTGACCGTTTGCCCCTTCGATCTCTAGTAAGTCAGCAACTGGGTGAATGGTCTGATCTGAGAGGTAACGATTATAGAAAGACAATGACATGGTTGTTACCTGAGACCCAGTATCAAGTAATGAATTGCACTCATGCCCATTAGCTTTGATGTTAGCTGTACTTTTGCTACCAACTAGCCCTTTGGGTAAGGTTCTGGTTTTTGTTACTTTGTGCTCTTTTAACTTTGCTCTTGCTTTTGGTTCAGCGGTTGGACCTTCAGGTTTGTTTGTCTCCATTTGCCCCTCAATGGAAACACTGTCTAGTTTAAATGCTTGTCTGGTGTTGGATTTTCTTTTTCTCATGCTTGTTGTTTCTCTTTTAGCAGAGTTCTTTTTGTAGACACTAATGTGGGATTGGGAGCATCATTACAACTTGCGGCAATATGGCCGTCCTCGCCACACCGAAAGCAGTACCATGGCTTTGGCTTTGGTTTAGCCGTTACAGGTGTGGCTTCTGAGGAAAGTTTAGGGGTTGGTGTCTTTTTGTAAATAGGTCTCTCTTTTTGTTTGTCTTTTTCCTTTTTCTTTGAGGGTTTGCTTGCAACAGACAGCTGTTGGGTAGGACTTGAGAGGGCAGCAATCTGAGCCTGGAGTTCCACAATTTGCTTCTGAAGCTGTTGCACAGCAGGAGGTTGGGCAGAAAAAGACTGAGGTGGATCATAGGCATCTCCAAGATATGCCTCATGTGCATGCGCTGCAGCTCGGACTTTTGGTTGTTGGGATCCCAAATGTTGTTTCATCCTGTTGGCTTTAGCAGTTTGTTTGTCCTCTTCTGTACGTAAAAAGAGTAAAAGCTCTGGAAAAGTAGGTGGTTTATCTTTTCGATGTTCAAGCTGGAGGTTGTTAATTAGTACATTGTTCCAGCAGCCTCTACAAAACTGCTTTAAGAGCTGCTTGTCTGAGTCTTGTGGTGAAATGGTTCCCATTTTTACGATCCGGTTCAAAAAGGTTTGCAATCTTTGAAGATAGTTAGAAGGTTTTTCGCCTGAGTTCTGATCAACATTTAGGAACTGGGCATAAAGTTCATCTCCATCTTCCACTGTAGCATAGGCTGAGTCGAGCAGGTCCAAGAAAGCTTTTGGATTTGCATGGGGACCTAGTGACTTGACTACAGTTGCAGCTGGAGGAAGTAAACTATCAACAATGCGTCTTACCAGCTGTGCACTGGAAACAGTAGGATCAGCCAAGTGGCATTCAACATTGTTTCTCCAGGTATCATAGTCGACCTCAAAGTTTGGGCAAGGGACTTTGCCGGAAAATGGTCTAAGTTTGGCTGGTGCGTGTATCTGGGAAGAGAGGTCTGAACTTTTAACTATGTGTTCGACTACCACACGCTGTACTTCAGGTGGGTTAAGATGTTCGGCAGAAGGCAAAAAAGAAGATACTGGCCTTATTTGGGTAGGCATATCATTTGCCAGGGGTGTCAGAGTAGAGCTATGGAGGTCAAGAATGGGGTTCTGCTCAGTAATGACTGAGTCTGTTTTAGTGGCATCAGGGGAGACAGGACCTATGGCTGTTTCAACAGGTGCCACGACTACGTCCTGATGTGTGTCAGACTCATCTTGCTCTTTAATAAGTCCAGTGATTCTTGTTAGCTCATCATGTAAGAGATGTTCAAAGGATTTGCCACTGAGCTTTGCAATATTGCGAAGATCAGACAGAAATGTCTTAGTGAGATCAGTACTCTTGCCACTTGAGTATACACTGGCTAAGGCTTCAATGTGAAAGACAACATCTTTATCTGTATCACTTTGTCTATCAAGGGGTAAATCTTTCTCAAGTGTCTCCACAGCAGCACCAGATGAATACTCTACAAGGATTTTTTCATGCAACTCTGAGGTTTGATCTGAAACCTTGACTATTCTGTTAATAGACCCAAATCGCTTTAAAAAGTCATGAATGTCCTCATCTACATCAGTATCTGTCAAACCTGACACAATGATGGTATTGGGAACCTTAATGCCTTCTTTTTCAATAACATCCATTTTGGCAAAAAAAATACAACAGTCAAACTCAAAGAAACTTAGAAAAGTATCTGGATTATTACCTACTCAAGCTCCTGGCTGGCTCGCCACGTTTTACCGTGTAACCCACTTCTGAGTATGTACACGTCGCCACTAGGTTCGTAGGAGCTATGAGTAAAAGTAATAATCAAGGGACACCAGCATAGGTTACGAAAAACAACGTTTAGTTCTAAAATTATTTGAACAGTGCACAAATAACAATGCCTATGGGCCCTTTAACAATAAAATAAAATAAATTGTCCTTCCAAAGGTTTTGGTTCAGAATTGTTTGTTATGGATCCAAAGTTCAAGTCAGATAAGTCAGGGTAAAATAGTCAAGTCAAGAGTGTATTCAGTGTGGCTCCTGTTGGTGTCAATTCTTGGGATTGGCACAATCCTACCACAACCTCAGCTGAAGGATGTGGCGATGATGATCAGAGTTCTGCTGGGAGGCTCGCCATCTACTGCTCGCTGGTTAATCTCGTCGACACAAGGACTGAAGCTTCATCAAGTTTTTTTTCCAACCAATATGAAAAGACCTGACCTGCATTAATAAAACAGGTTATAGTCTAAGTTCTTCCATAATAACGATCAACTAGATTCATTCAAAGTGTTGTACAACATATTATCTGTCCTTTTCCAATAGGGATATAACAATATAGGATACAGGTAGGTAACCAGTTATTTCCACAATAAAGTTTCAGGGTCAGAATAAACCATTTTAACCAACTGTAATAACAGTTAAATAAAATAACATTTTTCCAGTGAATTAATATAAACAAATTAGCCTTTTAATGTAATTTGTTCTCCTCCATATGTAGTGTCTCTTTTCTTTTAACCCCTTTTACATAGGATTTTAGATTTAAATAAAATAAATTTAATACATTGTTTTTAAATTGACAAAAGTAACATAAATTACAGCTGTGCTGCTTTTAACCTCTCCACTTTGTATGGCTTTTAATCCTTAGTCACATTGGAAAAATGACTAGGTGTTTCACAGTGTAAAAGTATCTCAATGCGCTTATCTTAGTAATACAGGACTTGTTAACCGTTCCTGATACATTAACACAAGTTTTCTTTCAAAAGTTCACGTAAGTGCTTTTTTTTAGTAAATTACATTCATTATAAACACATAAAATACACAAAAAATATCCTTAATGGCAGCTGGCATGGTCACCACGTGTTGTTTCCACATACACACACATTAAGAGCATAGCAGAAGCTAGCTTACCAATGGGGGTTTCTACAGAGGAGTCTGGAACAGTTAAGGTGGCTCTTCGGAGACTCTCCAACTTCTATAACAGGACTTCAATCAGTTTACAACACTAACGACATTAAATCTTAATATCAGTGAAAAATAACACGTTTTGATACCTTTTTCTCTCACTCTCCTGTTTCCACGAGGGAAACAACACCAGAGTCTCGTTTGCGCATTTTCGATGTTAAGCTACTGCAGGTATCTTTGCGCATTACTTCCGGTTTTACCAAATAAAGTCCCGGTTTTCAAAATAAAAACACACAAGTATTCACAATCATGAAATTAAAAGAAATAATGATAAGAAAAGGACATAAATCATTACTTTAACCCACTTTTAGGCGGGTTACATAAAGTTGGACTTAAACCTGAATCCGAGTTCAGTGTGAACAGTTCTAATGATGCTCAGATGATGCATTAATCCCAGCAGGAAAAACATCTGGAACGTTCTGGCCTTTCCATCAGATTCTTTCCTGCTATCAACATGTTGGTGCTTGTGTTGTGATGATGTGGTTTCAGACTGGAAACTTCTGGAAACTGCATCATGAAGATTCTTGTGTTCAAACTGGAACAAAGACGTGACAATAAACACATTTCATTCTCCTCCACTTCCTGTGTGTGAGCGTGACGGCCAGCCACACATGCTAATATCTCCACCTCACCACCAGTAGATTTCCACTTTCATTGTCTCTGCAAGCAGAAGTCTAAACACGATACACACTATTTCACACACCTCTTTCCTTCCTTTCATTCCTCATACCTACAACATTGAACACACCTTCACGCTGTGAGGTCAGATTATGTTCGTATTCATGTGTTTCTTTTCTTTCAGGTACCTGGGTTCAGTCTCTCCTTCCTGGTGCAGCAAAGGCCTGGTCCAGGTCTGAGGACTGATAAACTACTGCAGCTTCATTGGATTCCACCACAACCCCCCTATGACACTGCAGAGTCATTGGGGGGGTTTGGCTTCATTTTGAGGTTGGTTCAAAATGTAGTAGCCATTTTATTTCCCCTCTTTGTGTTTACTTTGGCTTTTCTAAACTGCTATTTAACTTCCTGTTTGATTGTTCAGGAAGTTTGTTTCTGTTCATTTATTCCTTCATTTCTTTCACTTCTCTTTACTTCGGATTTTCACTCTTCTTCTATTTATTTGGCCTCTTGTCAGGCTGTTTAGTTAAATCCTGGATGTGGTGACAGGTTTCAGGTTTTGGGGTAAATGAAGCAGTTTTGAAGCAAACCTGCATCCTGCTGCCTTACTGCTTGGTCCCTGACGGAGCATTAGAGGAGAAATAAACGCTGGGAGGCCTGGAAGTGGACAGGTGGGACATCAGCATGATTACAAATCCAAACTTTGGTCCTAGAGTCGGGAACAGATGGAGGAAGACGAGGAACTTTCCAGGGATAAATACATAAAAGCAACATATGGAGGCAAACACACGGCAGAAGCAGCAAATATGCAAGTTTGATGCCAAAAAGCCCCAAAAAGTGAAAGTGAACATCTAAATGAAGAAAAATAAAAACTTCTCAGTTTACTTTCTGCTTCCAAAAAGGCTCTAAAATCTACTTTCACATCCAGGAGCCGTTGCAGGGATTTCACTAAATATTTATTGTAGCTGGACATAGAATTTCACCTTAAACCAGATAATCTGAAGTTTTACATTTTATTTCCAGTGTAAAATCCACCTTTATAAAAAGATAAAAAGCAATGATTTCTCCCTCCAAAGTCATTTCTAAAGCATCTGTGACCTGGTCCCAATGACATCAGCTCAGTTTAGCTTTACAATGGTGGAAATACGCCTTCAGACAGTCTAGTGCTGCTTCATTCTGATCACATGTTCAAAGCGAACTCACTTGTAATTCCATCAAATGAAGCACAGAGCTAAAAGAAAACAGAGACGTCTGTTTGAGGCCATGAGGAGGTGGACAACTTTCCAGCAGCTGCTTTTATGTGTGAATCAAACACTTCAGGCTACTTTGTTAGCATGTATTCCTTCAGGCTGCCCACACACACATCTGAGTCTATTTAGTGGAAATACAAGTCTACTTTTCTTCAAGGCCTCAATACTGTGTCAAAGATTCCCACCGATATAAAATCCCCTGCAGGTACTATCGTCTCCCAGAGAAGGCCCCGTGGTCAAACCTCAGCTATGTGGAAGTTTCCTCTTCACTTTGCCCATGTGGGCTTTTCCCAGGATCTCTGCTTTCTTCCCAAAGTCCAGAAAGCTGCATGGTAGGTTTGCTGCTTCCAGACTGGATGTTTTAATGTGGGCATGTTTGCTTTATAACTGTTTTTACCACCTGCAGCTGGAAGCTCCAGGCCACCATGACTGTAAAGCAGAATACTGATGTTTAACCCGTTCACACTTTGTTTCAACATGGCCTCCAAAAACCAGAGTTTAAGAAGAATTTAATACTTCACGTTTTTATCACAAGCTAAATGAAAATAAAAGCTGGTTAAATGTGTCTTGTTGGTTTTTCAGCGTTCTCTCATCAGTTGTAATAAACATGTAATAAATGTGTTAAAGCAGCGAGTGTGAAAGGGAGACGGCAGCTTTGCATCAGGCTGGAACGTGCTCATAATGACAGATCAAAGCTGGAAACATCACTGACAACTTGCACCATGCAGGAATTTACTGTAAACATTTTAACTGCACATAGAAACATGCAGTTTAATAACTAATTCATCTGAGCTGAAACTGAGTCTAAATACAAGTTTTTATGACGTCTTTGAGCTGAATGGATCCACTGATTTCAGCATCAACTTTTCACTCAGCGTTTCTTCACAGGGAAAAGTAAAACATGTACAGGCCGTCTGAAAACATACTTCTACCTGGATATAAGCAATAATCCCTGTTTACTGGTCAGAATGATGCATGCTGGGAAAAACATGACCGTGGCTGGACTAAAGTGAGGCAACCTGAAAGATAAAAACATGTCAGAGTTCTTTAAAGGAAGCTTCAAAACTGAGCTTAAAGGTGCAGCGTGGAACAAAAACAAAGGTCACTGACAGAAAATGTCACATATCATCAGAAACTGCTTCTATTGGCATCTAAACACTTTACTAAAATAACATGTTTTATTCTTTTACAATGAGACGTTTATATCTACTTGGCGTACGTCCACAGACATGCAGCTGCCACATTTGTGCCACCATTTTTACTACGGTGTCTCTGAAGGGACAAACTGTGTGAAGTGAGAACCCTCTCAGCTTTAAAACTGCAGTAGCGGCTTTGTTTGATAGGGGCAGGAGCAGCGTTTGGGATAAGTAAGCTCTTAAAAGCACCATAGAAGAAGACAGTCCACATGTAGACAGTGTGGAAGTAGCTACTGTAGTGCAGTCAACGCTGCACCTGAGGCCACCAGAAACACCTGACCTGGACAGCACCAAGAGAGTCAACAGTGACGTCTATTGTTCACAATAAACCTGTTCTCTGATGTTCTCCAGGTTCTGTCCAGACAGGTCCTTCTTCTAGTGGTCCTGGTCTCTTGGTGGTCTTGGTGTCAGCACTCTTTCTGGGTCTGCTGCAGCTGGACGTTACAGGTAGATGTGATGGATCAGGCCGACCCAGAGTTTCTTTCCATCACACATAAAGAGAGTTCACACTCTAAACATGAAGCTGAACATTTGTTCTTTTAAATAAAGAAATAAATAAATCTTTATTTGTATAGCACTTTTAACAAACAAGGTTTACAAAGTGCTGAACAGCACACAGCAAAGTAAGGTAATAAAACCAACAAAGAAAAGACACATGCATGAGTACATTTCCACAGACAAATAGAAGTCTGACAATAAATAAGTCAGAAATAAAGTAAAGAAGTAAATAAAAAGGTTATAAAAAGGCCAGTGGATAAAAGTGTGTTTTAAGAAGTGACTTAAAAGATGAAACTGATGGTGCCAGCCTTATCTCCTCAGGCAGGTCGTTCCAGAGTCGAGGGGCTCGGAGCCAAAAAGCTGGGTCACCTCTGGTCTTGAGTTTGGACCCTGGCACAGCTAAAAGGGACCTGCCTGAGGATCTAAGGCTGCGGGGAGGCTCGTAGGGTGTCAGTAACTCTGTCATGTAGCCGGGTGCCAGACCTAAACCAGCTTTAAAAGTAATCAGTAAAACCTTCAAATCAATTCTAAAACGTACAGGGAGCCAGTGCAGCGAGGCTAAAACAGGGTCATATGTTGTCTTCTGCTAAAACCAGTGAGAAGCCGAGCTGCTGCCTTTTCAACAAGTTGGAGGCGAGAGAGGATTTATTGTCCAGACCGGAGAGGAGGGAGCTGCAGTAGTCGAGTCTGGAGAAAATGAGAGCATTGATAACTTTTTCTAAATGGGGCCGGGAGAGGACAGGTTTGATTTTACTGGTGGTGCGGAGGTGAAGGAAACAGGACTGGGTGACTTTTTTCATGTGAAGATGAAAATTAAGATTGGAATCAAGTATAACACCCAGGTTTCTGGCAGAGGGGGTGATGTTAGAGGAGAGAGGACCAAGACTGTCTTCAATATGGGCGGTGGAGTGAGGAGGGTTGATGAAGATCATTTCAGATTTAGAACTGTTGACTTGTAGAAAGTTTTGTGCCGTCCAACTGTTCACATGGTTGAAACACTCGAACACAGCAGCTCGGCTTCCAGTGTCTTTGAAAGAAATTAGAAAAAATAAATCACAAATAAAAGTCCAGCAAACAAAGAACTGAACACTTTTCCACAAGTCGTCCCGATCCTGGAAAACCCTGATTATAAACACGGATCCTAATTAAATACACAGAACACTAATGAAGTACATTAACTGGCCATAAAATATCTGCTATCCGGACGTTTCCTGGTCATGTTGACTGGGAATAAATAATTCTCTACATGTATTTATTTACCAGCCAGAAGGGACATTTTAAATGGAAATAAAAGCTAACAGTCCTTTACTCTCAAACATGTTTATTGATCCATACGCTCTTTAGTGTTTACTTTTAGGTGTATTGAGGACTGGAGCGTCCTGGGACAGAAGTAAACAGCCAGAACCCAGTCCTCAGTGGAGAACTGCTCCAGTCTGACACAGCTGCCCAGAATGAAGGAGATCAGGAGCTTATATAGAGGAGTCTTCCTGACTGGCCAATCACAGAGACAACGGAGCTGCTGGCGACCAATCCTGGAAGAGGGCGGAGCTGCAGACACAGGATCAGCAGCCAATCACCTGCAAGCACTGGCACAGTCCATTTACTAACTGCTTCATGAACATGGTGGTATCATCTGCTCGCTGGGTGATTGCTGGCTGTTTGCCTCAAACATTAAGTTTCCCAAAGTCTACATGTTTGTAAGGGTCTTTTCAAAAAGCCCGACTATGTGTAGGGCTGGGCCATGTGGCCTATAACTGATATCAAGATTTGTTTTTTGGCTTTAGCGATACATAATATATATCTTTATGTTTTAAATCTCTAAAACAGTAGTTCCCAATCTGGGATCTGGGACCTCCCACAAAGAGCACAAGGGGTCCCTGTTAATAGTGTCTAATAAGCCAATATGAGCTGGAACGCAGGTGTATGACACTTAAATAAAATATTCATTCATTCATTTATAAATACATGAAACCCAGTGTTTCCCTGATCATTATATTAGGGGGCGCCCCAACCCTCCAACATCAACCCGACCAAAGAAAATCTATTTTATTTTCTATAATTACTCACTTAATAACTTGTATATTTTTACGTGGAATTATTTTAATGTGTATTCAAATATTATTTTATTATTTAGGTTTTTTCTATTTTCCACCAGATCCCATAGATGGATGGATGGATGGTCTTTTGGAAGCAGTTTCCCATCCAAAAATCACGATGTTCTGCCCTCTGCATGGGTTTAGACAAAGAGAAAAGTCGGTTCTTCTTCTTCTTTCTTAAGTTCCAGACAAAAAACGTCTCTTCATTTTAATAAACCCGCTCTCTCCTGATTACATCAGACGCACCGCTGCAGCAAAGAAAAGAGAGACATGGACGCCATGTTTCTGTCATCAAAGCCAAAACTTAACGCGCAATTAAAAAAATTAACAGCGTTAATAAAACATTGCGTTAACACGCGGTTAACGCGTTAACGTGCCCAGCACTAACAAAAAGAAAATTTAAAACTGTGCATATCCACTTACATTTCCAATTTATCTCGTTTATTTATTTGGATAATTTACTCGGAGAGGGAAATTAATTAACTAGTTTAATTTGAATGACAACTCTTCCTTTTCACTGGAAATATCCAGAAACATAAGACATCGTTGTGTGAGGGTAATATTTGGTGATTATAGGTCTCCTCAAATAACTTCATCCCTCTGTTTCTACCAACTTCTTTTGTCTGAGTAATTTTCACTAAATCACTTTTAAGCATCAGAAACTTCTTACCGATGTTAATTTGTTTAAGATGTAAAAGGCAAAACTCCTGAGTTGAAACATGGAAATAATGAAGAGGTTTAAAATACAGTTGGACACATTTTTATGGATTTTTGATGTCATCAAATGTTCAAATGGCACCAGTTTCATAGAATAAGCCAGTTACATGCCCTCTACTGGCTGATGGGGGAACTGCAGTTTATTAGTTACATGCCCTCTACTGGCTGATGGGGGAACTGCAGTTTATTAGTTACATGCCCTCTACTGGCTGATGGTAGAATTGCAGTTTATTAGTTACATGCCCTCTACTGGCTGATGGTAGAATTGCAGTTTATTAGTTACATGCCCTCTACTGGCTGATGGTAGAATTGCAGTTTATTAGTTACATGCCCTCTGCTGGCTGATGTTGGAACTACAGTTTATTAGTTAGTGCCCTCTACTGGCTGATGGTAGAATTGCAGTTTAAGTCCAGCATTAAGAGTCTGAAGTCCAGCATTAAGAGTCTGATTTAATAAAGTTTTTCATGTCATCAAGAGGGACTTTATACATGTAGTATAAATCCCTGCTTGATAGAGTAAAATTGCCCAGCACCAGACGGCAGCCAGACAATCATTCTGTTTGCAACGATGCTGGACAAGACAGGTTAAAAAAGAAAAAAAAAAAAAAAAAAAAAAGAATTGCAGTTTATTAGTTACATGCCCTCTGCTGGCTGATGTTGGAACTGCAGTTTATTAGTTAATGCCCTCTACTGGCTGGTGGTGTGAAAACAAATTCACAAGTAAATATGCTTCATAAATACAGCCTTCATAATTAAAAATGTGACAGGGTGGTACAATTTGTCATTAATTTGCTGCCAATTCACTACATGGTAAGCTAGCTGACTCAGCATATCTAAATTCAATCTGAAATATCATTTCGATTTCTTTAATATTGTTCTTCTTAAAGAAAAAAAAAAGTTTTCTTGATCTATTTTGCGTGACGGGGTGGTGACATCAAACTTGATGGACCCTATCCAAACTATAATAACATCAAATATCAGATAATGTGGGAACTTATCTGCTTTTGAACTTGGCTCCTAGGCTCACATGATGTCATTTTCTGTTTGTTATGCCATGTCATAAAAGAATATATTTTTTACAGACTAAAAAGTAAGTGTGACAGGGCTTATGTTATACTAGGGAAGACATTTTTATTTTTTTATAAATAAAAAATTATATTTATTGTTTTAATAAATATAGTTAATAATATCAAGAATATTAATATCATCCTGAAAACAATTAAATTATGTTTAAAAATATATATACTTTTTTGTTGTATGCACATTCCATGTGCTAATTAAAGATGATGAAAGATTCTATATTTTTCTTTTAAATGAGCATTGCCTCTTATTATATGATTAAAAACGAATATCTTAACAGCTTGGGAATTTTAAAATACAGTTGGACACATTTTTATGGATTTTAAATGTCATCAAATGTTGAGGACTCAAATGGCACCAGTTTTATAGAGTAAGGCAGTTACATGCCCTCTACTGGCTGGCGGTGGAATTGCAGTTTATTGGTTAGTGCCCTCTACTGGCTGATGGTAGAATTGCAGTTTATTAGTTACATGCCCTCTACAGGCTGATGTTGGAACTGCAGTTTATTAGTTAGTGCCCTCTACTGGCTGATGGCAGAATTGCAGTTTATTAGTTACATGCCCTCTACTGACTGATGTTGGAACTGCAGTTCATTAGTTAGTGCCCTCTACTGGCTGATGGTAGAATTGCAGTTTATTTGTGAGTCATTCTATGAAACGGGTACCATTACCGCTTTGTAATTTAAAAAAATGTCATCAACAGGAAAAGTTAAGAAATCCACAAAACAAAAGATAAGTCAAACCTCAAAAAAAAAAAAAAAAAAAAAAAAAAATCCCACCTCAAGTATAAAATATTTTAATATTACCTTTAATTTTAATATTGCTTAAAACTATTTAGACCTGGGAGTCAATCTTGTACCCCCCTGTCATGGACAATATGCACACAATGACCAATAATACATTAAATAATTTCTAAAAATTGTGTGTTTTCATACCAGTAAAGTGTCCTTTATTAGACATTAATATTTGAAAACGTAATTCAAGTTTAAAACAGCTGCACAGATATATATATGCTTCATCAGTACCACCCCTTCATAATGAAAAATGTGACAGGGTGGTAAATTTCAACATTAATTTGCTGCCAGTTCACTACATGGTAAGCTAGCTGACTCAGCATATCTGATTTCAGTCTGAAATATCATTTTGTTTTCTTTAATATTGTTCTTCTTAAAGAAAAAAAAAGTTTCCTTGATCTATTTTGCGCGACGGGGTGGTGACATCAAACTTGATTTATGGCTTTATGACATTAATCTGATAACTGAAAGCATGTTTCTGTGGTTTGTTCTAAAAGAAAAACAATTTCATTATGAGGATTCTTGCCCCCCTCCCCTCTTTCTGTTTCCCTGCTAATAACAGTTGCCAAGAATACCTGAACATAAATGTACAAATGAGCATTTCTGTCTTCAGGTGGATATTGAGAAGCTGGATTACAACCTGCCACTGTTCTTTGACGGATTATCTGAAACTGATCATCTGTTGGAGCTCTTGGCCTGTAAGGGAATCCATGAAATGCTGGAATGCGGAGGGTCCAAGATCCTTCCTGTCATTCCTCATCTGATTCAGCCCATCCGCAGTAAGTCTGAGACCTGTCAACTCTTACATTTTACCAAACACACATAACACATTGCCGCTATCTGTTTTTTTTTTTCTTTTGCATCATTTTACCTTGACTGTGTTCAGGTGTTATTTCTGTAAAAATGGCCCTGCTGTATGACAGCAGAGAGAGTTCAACAGGCTGGAGCATAACACCAGCTTGTCTGTTTTACAGTTGAGTTGATGAAAATTTATTCTTAATTTGCTGATCTTTTATCTATTTGAATGTGTTTTACTAAGCTGCAGTTAGTAGAGCTCTCACGGCCACTATGTCCTGTCTTCATAAACTTTTGCATCATTTTTGCAAACTTCTCTATAATATATTAAATGAAAGGCCGAATATAGCTGACGCGACGTACCATCTGAAATGGAATTATTTCAAAAATATACGTATTCAGCAAGCCCCCTCTGTCCTCTACATGCATATGCTGACTAAACAGTAGCTGGTAACCGTGGCAACAGAAACTCAGACGCCGGGCAGCAGACGCCAGATCAGAGCAGCCTGCAGGCTTATTGAACATGTAGGAAACTATCTGTGGACTTTGACTGTTTGAAACAAAATGTTGCATCATCCTCTGGACACACACAAGCTGTAAGAGCTGAACCCGCCTCTGAAATGATTCTGTCACGTAACATAACTGCAGCCGACCGAGCTGCAGGTTCTGTGTCAGAGCCGGTTACCTTGGCAACGCGTCACAACAAAATAGTCCACTCAGCTGCTTCTTATGAAAAACGTACGATTTTACCGGTAAAAACAACATTAACACATTAATAATTTATTTAATATTTTTTCTTTCTTAATGGACCATGGTATAAGCGGGATAACGCCCTCCGAGGTGGCCATTATCATAAATTAATGGACTTCACGGAGGCAACCGGTTCACGCCTCCGCGTCGGTGAATCCACCTTTAACTTGATGAACTGTTAAAAAAGAACACACACAGATTAAATAGAATTTCTTTCTTTCTTTTTTAGTATCAAAGCATGGACATTCTTTCGTCAACTTCTGTAAAAGACTAACCCACAAAATACCTCTGCTTAGTGTTTCCAACAAACATTTAAACAGCCTTTCAAATACAAAACGCAAGAAAAATCTAATGAACACTTAAATCACCAATACTTAATATACCATAATAAAGTTACCATAAGTAAAGGTTTTATGGAAAAATAACAAAACCTGTACAAATTCTATAAGAAATTAATGTGCATGACCACTTACATTTCCAATTTATTTACAATGGGTCTATGAAATGAAATAAATATGCAGAAATGTAAACATAGTGAATTAGGAAATGTATTACTGTTAACATATTTATGAAAAAATGAACATTCACAAAAACTGTTTGTCTTGCAAGACTGTAGGAAGACTGAGATTTCTTAAACTGCAGGTTTTTTCCTCCTCAGCCGCCAAATGGAACAACTTTGCTTACTACCTCATTTGTAAATGCCTGTGCATGTTAGGTTGTAAGAACTTCACACAGAATCTGTTTCTCCATTTCACTTAGTGTGCAGTGTGAATCCAGGAGACCTGAAGACAAGCAGCATTCAGTCTTTGGCCACAGTTTTTAAGTAAATAGCTCCTTTTTAAACTTAACTATGCCATTCACATCTTATCTTTGTAGAAATGTACAAATAAAGAAATGAACAACCTTTAAAGGTAAAAATGTCAGATGAAACTCTCCTGCATGACAGTTTTACCTTTAACTGCCAAGGAAAATGGACGCACTGCTATCTGGAGCCATTAATGCAGTTCTATTTTACAAAATAAAGTCTAAACAGTGTGATAACAGGACTAGGCCAGGGTGGGCTATTTAAAAGAAAGCAAAGTTATGAGCTCCATCCTCTCTGCAAAGAACAAGACTTTCCGTTTAGAGAATTCTCCCTAATTGTGGACAATCACAGCATTTCCAGAACCAAAAACCCTCCACCATGCATGACACGTTGTATGACATTAACATGTTTTCTGTGTTTCACAGAGCAAATGATAACATCCTACAGCTTAGTGAACTTAGTGAACGCTTTGAACAAGCTTCATCTAAAGGTTCCATGTAACTTAGTAAGAGAAATATATCACTTAAGAAAAACTGGTCCTTGTCATTGCTTTAGAAACCCTGGCCTGGCAACAATATGGCTACAGCCATGGCTATGAAGCAACATACTGTGTCCTAGATAATGTCCATCACCTAAACATTGCTCTCAAGGATGCCATTGAACTCAGCACGGAAGTCTGGGAAACGTTGGTAGCAGTCAGGTAGCTGCAGAAACTTTCCACAGGTGCCACCAATTGGCCATCTAGTGAAATCAGACGTTACTATAAACTCCACAGTTACACTGTCTGACACAATCAAATCTGACCCTGTGCAGAATCTCAAAAACCTCCCAAGTTTTTCTTCATCAAGTTCTCCAATATATCTTCTAAGATGATGTTCAAGCTCTTTTTGCTTTGCTGTCAAATCTGCTGGGAATCTCAGCATATTTAACACCTTCTTAGATGTCGCTTTAAGGTTTGCATACATCATTGTCAGCTGTTCATCATTTAGATTGATCCAAAGTTTTGTGACGTCCTTCCAGCAGCAACAACAAACATTGGCTTCTGCACAAGCTCCTTGTGGGAAATTTCTATTACAATGTCTTTAAGGGTGTCTGCTGAGACCCTTCTTCTGCAAGCATCATTGTCGGGGACCTCCAGAAGCTCATTAGGTTGGACAGAGGAGAAATCTTGTAAAGATGCCGAAGGATCTCTCGCTCTTGGTTGCTTACAAACTGAAGAAAGGCCTCTGTCAAGTCACTGTAAACTTCTCCAAAAAATATCTCCTCCAAAAAGGGGGGCAGAGCTTAATGGGAAGATGGTGGTAATCTTGGTGTCCTCTAAGGAGAATTCTGCCAGTGGCTTTCCAGGTATCAGCCTTGAAATCATGTCTGATGAAGGTACTTTCATTGTTGTCCCCAGTGTGCAGCGATCGTAGAATTCATGCCAAAAAGCAGCCTGACCCACTACCAGCTTCCTCAGTGTTATCTGGGAGTAATCGCCTCACCTCCAGTGGACTTTATTCTCCACATTTCTACTTTATTCTCCGCATTTCTACTTTATCCTCCGCACTTCTACTTTATTCTCAGCATTTCTACTTTATTCTCCACATTTCTACTTTATTCTCCACATTTCTACTTTATTCTCCGCACTTCTACTTTATTCTCCTCATTTCTACTTTATTCTCCTCATTTCTACTTTATTCTCCGCACTTCTACTTTATTCTCCTCATTTCTACTTTATTCTCCTCATTTCTACTTTATTCTCCACACTTCTATTTTATTCTCCACATTTCTACTTTATTCTCCGTATTTCTACTTTATTCTCCAAATTTCTACTTTATTCTCCACATTTCTACTTTTTTCCACTCATTTCTACTTTATTCTCCACATTTCTACTTAATTATCCACACTTCTATTTTTTTCTCCTCATTTCTACTTTATTCTTTGCATTTCTACACATTTGTACTTTATTCTCAGCACTTCTACTTTATTCTCCAAATTTGTACTTTATTCTCCACACTTCTACTTTATTCTCCGCATTTCTACTTTATTCTCCACACTTCTACTTCATTCTCCACATTTCTACTTTATTCTCCACACTTCTATTTTATTCTCCTCATTTCAACTTTATTCTCCTCATTTCTATTTATTCTCCTCATTTCTACTTTATTCTCCACATTTCTACTTTATCCTCCACATTTCTAATTGATTATCCACACTTCTATTTTATTCTCCTCATTTCTACTTTATTCTTTGCATTTCTACGCATTTCTACTTTATTCTCAGCACTTCTACTTTATTCTCCAAATTTCTACTTTATTCTCCACACTTCTACTTTATTCTCCGCATTTCTACTTTATTCTCCACACTTCTACTTCATTCTCCACATTTCTACTTTATTCTCCACACTTCTATTTTATTCTCCTCATTTCAACTTTATTCTCCTCATTTCTATTTATTCTCCTCATTTCTACTTTATTCTCCACATTTCTACTTTATCCTCCACATTTCTAATTGATTATCCACACTTCTATTTTATTCTCCTCATTTCTACTTTATTCTTTGCATTTCTCCACATTTCTACTTTATTCTCCACAATTCTATTTATTCTCCAAATTTCTACTTAATTATCCACACTTCTACTTTATTCTCCACACTTATACTTTATTCTTTGCATTTCTACGCATTTCTACTTTATTCTCAGCACTTCTACTTTATTCTCCAAATTTCTACTTTATTCTCCACACTTCTACTTTATTCTCCGCATTTCTACTTTATTCTCCACACTTCTACTTCATTCTCCACATTTCTACTTTATTCTCCACACTTCTACTTTATTCTCCACATTTCTACTTTATTATCCACATTTCTAATTGATTCTCCACACTTCTACTTTATTCTCCACATTTCTACTTTATTCTCCTCTTTTCTACTTTATTCTTTTTTCTTTATTCTCCACATTTCTACTTTATTATCCACATTTCTAATTGATTCTCCACACTTCTACTTTATTCTCCACATTTCTACTTTATTCTCCTCTTTTCTACTTTATTCTCCACATTTCTATTTTATTGTCATTTTTACTTTATTCTCCACATTTCTACTTTATTATCCACATTTCTAATTGATTCTCCACACTTCGACTTTTTTCTCCTCTTTTCTACTTTATCCTCCACATTTCTACTTTATTCTCAGCATTTCTACTTTATTCTCAGCATTTCTACTTTGTTCTCCACAATTCTACTTTATTCTCCAAATTTCTACTTAATTATCCACACTTCTATTTTTTTCCACTCATTTCTACTTTATTCTTTGCATTTCTACGCATTTCTACTTTATTCTCAGCACTTCTACTTTATTCTCCAAATTTGTACTTTATTCTCCACACTTCTATTTTATTCTCCTCATTTCTACTTTATTCTTCGCATTTCTACGCATTTCTACTTTATTCTTCGCACTTCTACTTTATTCTCGGCATTTTTACTTTATTCTCCACATTTCTATTTTATTCTCCACATTTCCACTTTATTCTCCTCATTTCTACTTTATTCTCCACACTTCTATTTATTCTCCAAATTTCTACTTAATTATCCACACTTCTACTTTATTCTCCACACTTATACTTCATTCTTCGCATTTCTACGCATTTCTACTTTATTCTTCGCACTTCTACTTTATTCTCGGCATTTTTACTTTATTCTCCACATTTCTATTTTATTCTCCACATTTCCACTTTATTCTCCTCATTTCTACTTTATTCTCCACACTTCTATTTATTCTCCAAATTTCTACTTTATTCTCCACACTTCTATTTTATTCTCCACACTTCTACTTTATTCTCCGCATTTCTACTTTATTCTCCACACTTCTACTTCATTCTCCACACTTCTACTGCATTCTCCACATTTCTACTTATTTCTCCACACTTCTACTTTATTCTCCACATTTCTACTTTATTATCCACATTTCTAATTGATTCTCCACACTTCTACTTTATTCTCTACATTTCTACTTTATTCTCCTCTTTTCTACTTTATTCTTTTTTCTTTATTCTCCACATTTCTACTTTATTATCCACATTTCTAATTGATTCTCCACACTTCTACTTTATTCTCCACATTTCTACTTTATTCTCCTCTTTTCTACTTTATTCTCCACATTTCTATTTTATTGTCATTTTTACTTTATTCTCCACATTTCTACTTTATTATCCACATTTCTAATTGATTCTCCACACTTCGACTTTTTCTCCTCTTTTCTACTTTATCCTCCACATTTCTACTTTATTCTCAGCATTTCTACTTTATTCTCAGCATTTCTACTTTGTTCTCCACAATTCTACTTTATTCTCCAAATTTCTACTTAATTATCCACACTTCTATTTTATTCTCCTCATTTCTACTTTATTCTTCGCATTTCTACTTTATTCTCCGCACTTCTACTTTATTCTCGGCATTTTTACTTTATTCTCCACATTTCTATTTTATTCTCCACATTTCTACTTTCTTCTCCTCATTTCTACTTTATTCTCCACACTTCTATTTTATTCTCCACATTTCTACTGTATTCTCCTCTTTTCTGCTTTATTTTCCTCATTTCTACTTTATTCTTCACATTTCTACGCATTTCTACTTTATTCTCCGCCCTTCTACTTTATTCTGCTCATTTCTACTTTATTCTCAGCATTTCTACTTTGTTCTCCACAATTCTACTTTATTCTCCTCATTTCTACTTTATTCTCCACACTTCTATTTTATTCTCCACATTTCTACTGTATTCTCCTCTTTTCTGCTTTATTCTCTTCACTTCTACTTTATTCTCCACATTTCTACTTTATTCTCCGTATTTCTACTTTATTCTCCGCATTTCTACTTTATTCTCCACACTTCTATTTTATTCTCCACATTTCTACTTTATTCTCCACATTTCTATCTATTCTCCAAACTTCTACTTTATTATCCACACTTCTACTTTATTCTCCAAATTTCTACTTTATTCTCCGCACTTCTACTTTATTCTCCACATTTCTATCTATTCTCCAAATTTCTACTTTATTATCCACACTTCTACTTTATTCTCCACACTTCTACTTTATTCTCAACATTTCTAATTTATTCTCCTCTTTTCTACTTTATTCTCCACATTTCTATTTTATTCTCATTTTTACTTTATTCTCCACATTTCTACTTTATTATCCACATTTCTAATTGATTCTCCACACTTCTACTTTATTCTCCTCATTTCTATTTATTCTCCAAATTTCTGCTTTATTATCCACACTTCTACTTTATTCTCAGCATTTCTATTTTATTCTCCACATTTCTATTTATTCTCCAAATTTCTACTTTATTATCGACACTTCTACTTCATTCTCCACACTTCTACTTTATTCTCCACATTTCTACTTTATTGTCCTCATTTCTACTTTATTCTCCACATTTCGATTTTATTTTCCACATTTCTACTTTATTCTCCTCGTTTCTACTTTATTCTCCACATTTCTACTTTATTCTCCTCATTTCTACTTTATTCTCCGCACTTCTACTTTATTCTCCTCATTTCTACTTTATTCTCCACACTTCTATTTTATTCTCCACATTTCTACTTTATTCTCCTCATTTCTACTTTATTCTCCACATTTCTACTTTATTCTCATTTCTACTTTATTCTCCACATTTCTACTTTATTCTCCACATTTCTACTTTATTCTCTAAGTGATGCAGGAAGAAAAAAAAAGTCATCCTCCATGTTTTTCTCAGTGTGGCCCTAATACTCCGTCATACTTTTCATAGTTGTTCTCATACTTAAACCCTTCAGATGTAATTTCCCCTCACATTATCTCCAGTTCACGGTTAAAGAACATTTTTGTATGTGGTCAGTAATGAATTATTTCTTGCTTTGTACATTATTATTGCTGTTTTAACTCCACCAAATCATTGAATTTTACTGTTTTTAACTTCCAAAGTAGCAGATGTGTATGTTTCTATATCCGACTATGCAGACGACCCTTATTGCGTGTGTGAACCATTTTCAGAGTTGTCTATAACTGTTCAAACCAGGGGCGTCTCCAGCCTTTGAGGACACCCTGGGCTTTGCCCGGACCAGATGTAATTTAAAAATTAGGGGAGCTTGATATATATATTATAGTTATAACCACAACAGTTCCGTTTTGTCACTTAAAAAATGATCAATGCAATTATTTTATTGCTCAAGTACATAAACATATGAAGTGCACTCAAACACATATTAATTTATACAGCCACATTCATTGTGACCAATTGTCCTCTCTTGTACTCATCACTTGCTCTCCTCTTCTCATTTTCATCAGTCCTCCTCATCACCTGTTCTCCTCTTCTTGTCATTTGGTCTACTCTTGTTCTCCTTATCACAAGCTTCCTCTCCTTCTCATCTGTTTGTTAGTCTGTCAATTATTTACAGGAGGGTGGAATCATTAAGGTGTATTTTCTTGGTTTAAGCTTTGCGAATCTATCTATGATGCTGTTATGGTCTGTGACATATACAGCTTCCCTTTCAATGGCCATAACAGCCAGGCTGTTGAGCCTGTGCTGGCCCATGGTCCTTCTCAGCCATGTGTGTAGGCGACGCAAAGTGCTGAAAGACCTCTCGCAAGTGCAACTGCTTACAGGAATAGTTAGTGCCACTTGAAACACTAATCTAAGACTTGGGAACGTGTCAGGATCAAGGAGCTTATACACACTTGCCACATCGGAAAAGGTCTCTTCTATTTTCTTTCTCATCCGGAACTGTTTAGCAACTACAATCTCCTCTTTACTGAGTGCAATCTTGTATTGTTTTGCAATTGGTTCTAATGATTGTTCGCACAGGAAGTCATGTGATGCCGGATGGCAAGCTTGGATGCCTTTCATCAGGTCTGCACCAACACAGCTAAATCTCTTCTCTAGCTCATTCACCATTCTATCAAGGCATGGGTAAAATATGTGGTATCTCAGCTCATCCCCAGAACTTGCTTGAGCTCTTGTGCCTGTGGTGGACTCCACCACGTAGTCATCCAAACGCCTTTGCTTACGTCTTAGAGAGCCTTTTTCTGAAATTGAGGTCAGTGACAGATTGCTGGCCTCAAAGATTTCTCTAGCCTGTTTGTGTAACTGGTCTGCAGTTTCATTAGTCCGCATTGACTGCAGAGTTTCAAGGACAGCATCTTTGTATGAGGTAGCCTGGGCTAGGTCTATGTCCTGTTTCTGGAGGTACTTGTGGAGCCCCTCTGTAGTGGACAACAGACTCTTAAACATTACCAGCATGTAAACACATGAGAATCTGGCAAGTTTTAAGAGCAGTCCAACTGCTGTGGCATTTTTTATTTCTTCCAGGCACCTTAGCACTGCTGTCAAGTTGTCAATGACAGCAGTTACTGAGTGGAGTTGGCAAGCCCATCGAGTATTAGATAGCTGAACAAGCTCAGTCTCCACTAAACCTAGGGCTTTCTGCATGTCAATGAAAGCCTTGTGATTCACTAGATACACACTGAAAAAACAATACAAACTCTCCAGTGTGTCAAAAAAATCCCTGGCTTCTGGCACAGCCTTGCAAGTGTGGCTAAGCACCAAATTGAGTTCATGGGCATAGCAGTGAACATAAACTGCTTCTGGATGCCTTTGATGGAAAAGAGCCTGAACTCCTCCAGCTGGACCACTCATCACTGCTGCCCCATCATATGCCTGGGCAACACATTGCAGTTCTTGCAATCCATTGGCTTCAAGCACTTTTTCAATTCCCCCGATTGTCTGAGGACTCAGATTCATTGTGACCACGGAAAGGTATGCCCTGTTTTCCTAAAAAGCTTGTGGCAGCCACAATACGGTGGAGGTACTTTCTGCGTTCTGTGATCAGGTCAATGCCTGCCACATTCATCCTCTCTATGACACTGCCTTCTGTCAAACTTGCTTTATAAGCTTTCCAGGCAAGCATTGAGGCTTTGTGTCTTGCACAAGCTTCATGCTCTCGGAAGCTGTCCAATGCTCTTTTCCAGTTGGAAAAACCAACTAAGCTGATGAGACTATCTTTCTTAACTCCTGATGCTTGTTTTCCAAAGATCCTGCAGGAGTAGCAGAATGCAGAATTTTGAATACTCCATACTCAATACAGAATACAGAATACTCCAACTACTCAAATGAGTCAAACCAGTTTTGTTGGAATGACCTTCTCTGCAATCCGAAGCTTGTGAATGGGTATTCTTTGAATTTTCGTCTTTCTGGGCCTGTGTCTACAGTTCCTATATTTGACACTCTGATATCCTTGACTATCTTCTCCTCACTCATCTCTGGATAATCTGTGATGAAAACAGATAATATTACACACTTTATTGCACACCAGCCTAAAAACAACTACTTCCTCATATAATTAGTTTCAAATTGTAATCCAATACAACAGGGATATGGGACATTAGTTACATTTTACCGCAAGTCATCCCAAAATACATACACCCAGAATAGCTTATGAGCAATAGACCTGAACACTATGGGAAAGAAATCCCACAAAACTAGTTATTATTTCAATTATTATGGCTTCAATTGTGCACATTGTCATTGAAATGTTTCTAATTTCTAATTTGCTTCTAATTTCATTTTTATATGTATGAGCTTTGTAATGAAATATCCTCCACTGATTCATTATGTATAACACAATGTTATAATAAATAATTGTTGCCAGTTTCCATACCTAATGTTACTACTACTGCTGATGATGCTGCTGCTGCCTCTGGTGCTCCTGCTGCTTGTGCTAGCTCACCAGTCTTCATTTAATCTGTCCTACCCTCTATAAAATCATGACATCAAATTAAGTTTGTAGATTTACACTCGTGAAAGTATAACACAAAAATAAATATCTTAATGTAAACAAGTGGGCTGCAGCAAATACAAAATGTATCCAGGAGTATTACAAAAGTTCTTCAACAGCAGCAGAACTGTTTTTTTTTTCCCCTAAAACCTGATTACAAATTTAAAATAAGCTCATTTGAATATAAAAATTCTTTATATTGATCACAAACAAGAGATTCAGTAATTTCTGACAAAATGCACAAATTTGATATTGACCTGTAGTTGGTTAAAACTGCCGGATCACCTCCCTTTAAAAGAGGAACAACAAAAGCTGACTTCCAAACTGATGGAATTTCTTTACTTTCAATCGAAACATTAAAAAGTATCTTAAGAGGCTGTGCAACAAAATTAGCAGCCATTAAAAAAAGAAAGAAATAAGGCGCTATCAAGTCTGGTCCAGGAGGTTTTCTGTGATTTAAACATTTGAGGGCCTTTTGCACTTGCTGCACAGTAGAAGGTACAAAAAGAAAACATTTGAGGGTTTATACAGGGAGTCGTTGAGGCAGCTCCTATAGAGTCAAACAAAGAACCAGATGCCACAAAATGCTTGTAATCTTTCTTTGACTAAGCTAAATAACTATTACCAATGTCCATGTCTGATTCGGACATGTCTCCTGCTGGCTCCTCCTTTGTCTGTAGCTCATCTTTACCCTCTGCAAAATAATGAAATCAAAAAGCAGAAAACAAATCAAGCTTATGATAATACAATGTTGTATTATAATACAAATTTTTAAAATCAACACCTTCCAGCACAAAGAAAGCATTAACCTTTCCTGGCTATCTAGAAACGGCATTCAGAAATGGAAAGAGTACTATGTCCAGGTGATGAAAACTTTGAGTAATTAATAATTAGTAAAAAAAAATAAAAATAAAATTCACATGAAAGAACAAAATAATATTTCATAGAAAGCATTACTATTGAAGTATTTCCCATGTCATTTTTGCCATTATAATCATTTCTTAACATGTGGCTTGCCCTGGTCCGGTCCAGGTTACAAGACTGGATAAAAAAAAAACATTCCAAAATGGGGTAAAGTGCTGAAAAAGAACCCCTGCTATAGAGCATGAGCAATCATGATTCAAGATATGAAAATTTAACATGTTTTTGTTAAAATTTGTACTTAAATGTGCAGCTTTCATTTGTGTTGAGATGTTGCAGTTCAGTTGCATTAATGCTAACTAAGGATAGCAGCTTAGGTAGCACTAGCATAGCTAAACAAAAATGCTGTAAAAGTCAGAATGACTGCTGGCTAATGTAGACACTTACATTTCCAAACCCTGATTATAATACAACCCCCAATTTCCATAACTAATCTTCCGAAAAAAACTATCAGTGTTTCCCCTAACATTATACAGTACCCCTACCAGATCAAACTGAATCTGATCTGATTTCTATGCAATAGCAAGTCACAGCAGAAGTCCTTTAAGTTTCATTTACTCAATAAACAGTTTATACTAAGTTCTTTTATTAAAAACTAAATAGTCTGGTGTTATTTATTTGATATGCACATAGACTGTGTAGGATATACAACATGACATGTCAGAGCTGATCTCTCTGTCGTGTATCTTGAAGTTTCCCCGAGATGCGCACACACACTGACACCTGCGCGCGTGTAACATAATGTCTTGTGTAGCGACCTCCGACGGCGATCTGCTTGTATTAAACAAAAAGTACACATATTTGGGACAATACTGTATATCTTACCCTTTACTTTTCTTCTAAAAAACCTAAGGAGTTGTAGCTGCTTTATTTTAGATTTTCTCTCCATTTTGCTAGCTCTGGTTTGCTGCGCTCGGACTGCTGCTACTCTTTCCTCTGCACATGCGCACACATACCCGCCCTGGCTATCGGCTGTAATCTGACACCCAGTAACGTAATTTAACGTCAGTGACAGGGTTAATCAGACCCTCCAACTCACAGCCCAGCCTTGCTCTGAATGTGAAAGTGAGTGAGTGTGTGTGTAGCCTGTGGTTGTTGAGAAATAACGGAGCGGAGCGACTGGAGGAGCAGGTGGCAGTTAAGTTTAACAGCATCTATACAGTGATTTACATTGGTCTTTGTTGCCAGGGCTAGACTCAAAAGACCTGGGGCTAAAGCCCCGGGAAAATCGCCTGACGACGCCACTGGTTCAAACACAGCAATCAAAAAAACCTTAATTGTAAAAATTTTACTCTAGAGGATAAAAAATTGTTTGTTGAAATTAAATGTGCTTCCCTCTCAAGCCATGTGTCTCCCTTCTTTGTAGGATGAGTGAAATGGATGCTGCTTGAAAAATATGTGGTCACATAACCAATTTTTAACATGGTTTTCTACATAACAGGGGGGCACTATTTGCCCCTTGGCACAAATTACCCCACTCTTCCCTACAGAATATAAAGATATTTTGATCCGAGAAACGTTTAGATTTGGTCAGAACTGCAGTATTTCTTGCTATTTTTTTCTGAATAAACTTAATATGTAACTTCCAGCAGTCCTCTCAGTTCAGTTCCTGACTGAGTCCACACCCGTGACTCTTTATATAGTCTGCGTTGTGTTCATATGCGTGATGATGAATAAGACCACACTGGACCACGTTGCTGGTTGCTCTTTAATAGCTGTTGGCAGTCTGTACAAATAAAACAGAAATGAGCTGTGACATGCAGCTTGCTTCACACAGGATGGTCGACAGCCTCCTGCTAGTGAACACATAAGGAGACCCTGTAGCTGTACAGTACGTGGGATTGCTACAACAGTCCAAATAAAGACAGAATGAAGCAAACAAACTAAGAGTGAAACACTGGGAGGATTTTCATTTCCAGCATCGTGAAGTGGAACTAACTGCAGCTGACATGAAGTCAACACAACATCCTGATATTCAGTGTGAAGCTTTGACTGGAAACAACATGTGGATCCTGGAAGAAGCACAGCTTCCATCTTTAAAGGACTGGAAGAGGAAGAAGTTTCCAAGGAATCATTTAGAAGAGTTTCACACACAAACTGATTGAATCCATGAATCTGAAAAGATGTTTCTGAGTGAAAGAGACAGACATGTACAGACTGAACTATCTGTTCACCAGTCAGAGTTTCTCTGCTACCATCACACTCTTTACACTCAACACAGACACACCCAGTAACCAGAACTGGAACCAAACCAGAAGCCAAATCCAGCATAGAGAGGATGAGTGAATGTGGTGATGAAGGTGTGGAGGTGGATCAGTGAGTCAGAGGAGACTCTGTAGAAGGACAGAGAGCCAGCAGGACAGTCCACATACACTGCTACTCTGTTAGAGACAGAGGAGGAGGAGGAGGAGGAGGAGATGGGTGTTCCTATGTTATTGTGCCAGACAGAGTAACCTTCATCATCAGAGCAGCTCAGACTCCAGGACTGATCATTGAATCCAAACCAACAGTCTCTGTTGTCTCCTCTCCTTCTGATTTCTCTGTAACTCACTGATATTAAAACGACTCCTCTCCACTCGACCTCCCAGTAGCAGCGACCAGTCAGAACATTTTCACACAGCAGCTGAGGCCATTTAAATCTGTCTGGATGATCAGGATATGACTGAAGCTCCTTCACATATGTCACCTTCCTGTTGTTTTCAGACAGTTTGAGGTTTCTGTTCACTGTGTTCATGTGGATGGTGAGTGGACAGGAATCTGATGGAGAGAACAAACACAATCCAGCTGCAGTTATTGATCTATTGACACTTTGATGCTGACTGATGAATGAGTGATGGGACAGTGTGAAGATGGTTGAATGTGATGAATCCAATGAAAAACACACTTACACTTCCTCACACCTCCTGGTCTCAACCATGGTTCTCCAGCAGGCTCCACCCTGAAAGGAGGAGGGGGTCAGAGCATGCTAACATGGACATTACATGGCTCTCACACACACTTTGTTCTACACTGAGAAAGGAACAGTCCAACATCTGGACACGTCCACCTGATTGGAGCATCTCCAGACTAGAAGGAGCAGAATCAGGAAGCTGATTGGTCCACACCCACACCAAGAAAACTGCTTTGTGGAAGTCCCAGTTTCTTCTTTCAACCATCTTCTCCTTTTCATCTCTTCACAGATGAAGAACTCTGCAGAAACTCCTGATCTAACCAAGAGCTGCATCTTCTCTCTGCCCCGAAGTCTTATTGATCAGCTTCTGACAATAATCTCCTCTGCAGAGCAGATTGGATCAGATTCTTTGTTGTGATCAGCTGGGAAATGTTAAAGTGCTTCTTTTCCTGCACATGAAGCTAAATGACTGTCAGAGACTCTGTTTGAGGCCATGATGTGTGTGTTTGGAGCTGTGACGGCTTGTTTCCTACTGACCACTAACAGCTGCTTCATCATCACACTGAGGATTTGTTCCCTCACATTATTCCTGCAGATCCTGCTGCTGTGTGGACACAAACACATTTCTTTCTAAAGCAGGAACAAATCAGAGGGATCAGCAGCATCAACTCACCACACTTCTTCCACATCTGATCCAGTCTGCTGATTCATTTCCAGTTTGAAGTGCAGCCACATCACCAGCTTCTACTGACTCCAACATCTACACTGTTATTGAAGCTGATTGATCATCTGATGGATGATTGAATGAGTAATTACTGAATCAGCAGCATGGGATCATCAAAGCTCTAAAGTCCTGAGTGAAGAGGAGAGGTTAGACTGCCTCTGGTGGTCAGACAGGATTCAGGAAAGTCTGTCTCATCTTTCCTCAACATCAGCTGTGAACATACTGAGTCCTTTCACGTTAACCAGGAAACCTGATGTAACATCATCATTTTCATCTTCAAAGGGACAAAATGTCCCTTTAATCTGCAGAGATATTTCCAGACTGAAGAAACTCTGAGCAACAGACAGTTATCACTGTTGTTCCTGCAGATGTTCTCCTTGGAGACTCTCCTACTCACATATCTGATGTGAGCAAAGGAAAAAGGCTCCTACATGTGTGATGGTTCATATAACACTCATATCCAGCATGAAGCAGGACTGAGTGAAGGACAGAGAAAATGTCTGCAGATCTTCCTCCTCTATCAGACATTGTGTGGCTGCAGCAGCCTCTCCATACCTGAGTCTGTGTGGATCCTTCAGTGCAGCCATCAGCAGCTTCACTCCTGAGTCTCCTGGATGGTTGTATCTCAGGTCCAGCTCTCTCAGATGGGAGGGGTTGGAGGTCAGAGCTGAGGCCAGAGAAGCACAGCCTTCCTCTGTGATCAGACATCCTGACAGGCTGCAGAAAACAACACGTATGACAGAAACTCTGAGAGAACTGCTGTCAAACTAAAGCTGAACGTCATCAGATGTTCAGAGAAACTGGACCTGTCTCACATTATTGTCTTTGTGTCTTCATTGTTTTTATGCTTTATTCAAACCTGACAAACAATAAACAGACAGTGAAAGTAAATCCAGTCCAGTTTGTACAAGATGCACATGAAGAAAGAAACGGAATGAAGAGGAAAAATAAAGTAGAAAATAAAATAAAGTATAGAAAGTAAACAAATAGAAACAGAAATGAAAGAAAAACTGGCGTGACAGACTTCATAATATTCTATATATAATAATAGTATTTGTGAGAGTTTATTGGCTGAAAAGCTGTGAATGAATATTAATTATTGATCTGCATTTCTGATTAGAAATCAGTTTTAGAGACTTAAAGTAAAAATCAGCTTCAATCAGAAACAGGAAATGTGGAATTTTCCTCCTAAAATATAAAGATGGACAAAAGTGCATCATTATTTTCTTTGGTTCAGACTAAGTAACGATGTTCTTCCTTCTATGTTCATTTCATGAGTTGTTCTGCACAGAACATCGTTCTCACCTTCTTTCCAACATGTTTACTGTCTGGAAGCAGAAAACAAGCTGCTTTTAATAAAGCTTTATTGCTTTACAACATGTCTACAAACATGTGGGAAAAGCCACTATATCCATGTTATCCGTGTTCTATGTGTTAAGGCGGCTCTTGAACTCAGAGGAATAACATAAAGGAGAACAGAAAGGGGATTAAGAACAAACAGCAGGTGGGTCTCAGCCTAGTAAGATGAACAAGTCCATCCAGGAAAGAAGTCTTTGGCTTCTTTTCATTTTCTACAAAGACATTCTGAGAAGATTTTCACTTCATTCTTCAACCATTAAAGTGGGTTTAGTTCTGGCAGATTTACATCTATGAATAAAATGTTTGGCCAGCAGATCAAGTTATTCCCAAGAAATTCCAAGTTCTTCTCCTTTAATGTTCCAGCAGTGACTCAGCACATATTCAGAGGGGCGCTGGGATATTTTCTGAGTGAAGCCACTTTGAAAGACGTCCGAGATTCATACACTTGTTTGCAGTAGAAAAATAAGTTCTGTTGTTTCCATTTCTGTCTCACAGAATCCACATGAGTTGTTCTCCAAGTTAAATTTCTCATGTAGGAAGTTGTGTGATGGGAATTTTCCATTTAGGATTTTAAAGACACTTCTTTAGTTGTAGGTAGAAGTGGATGAGACAAATATCTTTTCCTTCTTTTCCTGATGTTTCTGTATCATCGTCCTTAAGAATGTCCTTTCTTTTTAAGTGGAAAGGGTCATAGTGGCTGTTAAGCCGTTTCCAATGAATCTGTTATTGAAGTCAAACTGTTCAAGTGTCGCCGCTGATCCAGAGCGGCTTCAGTTCTACTGGAATATCAGAACGCTCCCTGGTTTGTTGGATCATTCTTCTCACAGTAATGGGAACTGCTTTTAACTTTATTATACTCTTGAATTGTGCAGTGAAATTTCAGTTAATTACAGGAATCTGGATCATTTAATAGTTCACCTGTATCGTCCATTAGGTGGGTGACAGACCAGATTCCCTTTTCATTCGAGTTCTTAAGAACATTGATTTTCTATTCCATAGGATGCATCGGTTGTTCCAAAGGGGTGTATTGTGTGGTGTAACATGATGGCAGAACAATAACTTCCAGTAGAGGAGAACTTGCTGGTGGAAATCTGATCATTTGCAGGTAGTTTGCGTACATCATCGTCACATCGTAGTACAAAGTCAGTACCTCCCATTTTTTGGAAAACTGCCCTCGGAATGCAGAACCAGAAGGAATCTCTCTGTCTAGTAAAGGAATTTAAGCATTTAAGTTTTAAAGCTCCTTTCATTACAGCAAAGTCTATGGCGTGTACACCAGAGGCGTTTCTAGCCATTGTGGGGGCTGAAGCCCTGTAGTAAAGACTGAGTTGTGGGTGTGTAGGACTGAGCCTCTGTGACGGTGGGGGGGAAGTGACGTAGTAGAGTTGGGGTTCGTTCCGGTTTTAGCCACGAGTGAAGCAGACGAGTTCTGCTGTAGAAGTTCTCCTCTGCCTACTTGAGACGTCCTACAGAGGTTTATGTCAGCTGGTTCATTATCCTGTGTGTTAAGTCGATGAGGAAAGTGAGGATTTCCTGTTGGCTCAGTTCTATCTGATACGAGCGAAGTTAAGCTCAGACATTTACCCGTAACAGGGCGGAGTCTCTGTTAGGTGGATGTTTGGGTGTTAGTCAGCAGACACTTCCATAAGTCTGCCTAGATATCCGTGTTCTTCCACGGTGCAGGTGAGGGTTTCGTTAGGAGGAAAGGAGACACGGTGCCATGTTCATGACGGCAGAGCGTGAGCTGCACATGCTGCCGTGGACGTATACCCGCGCTGGCCACCAGGTGGCGCCAACGCTCCATCTGGATTAGTCCAGCCAGTGAGACGCTCCTTAATAGTAATGCTGACATTATGTGGGGACCAGTTAGCTGCTTGGGCTTCTTCAGGCAGGGGGATGTTTATCCTCAGACCTGCTGGTTTATATGTTACTGTTTAGTGCAGGTCTGCTTGAGGGTATTGTGTGTATCATGCTTGTGTAACACAGCCTGTAATATTGAGTCCAGTTACTGACTGATGTCTGCTTGTTGTTGCAGGACTGGTATGACACTGCTGAGCTGAACTACTGTAAATAAACGGAGCTGGACCCACAGTTCAAGATAAAGATCCTCCATCCACCTCCTCCCTGTATTCTGACCCATACACCATCTTGTTTACCGCAAAGCACCTAAACCAACTGGTTTGCTCATCTATCTACATAACAACCCCTAAACTGAATCCCAGCACCCCTAACATTTCTAGTTTTTAAACAAACTAGAAATGTGTAAAAATCATACTGTGCTTGGTTGAAACATAATATTTTAACAAGAAAAATATTATTCTTGTTTTCTCTAAAATGGTGTGATCCCGCCTGCCTTCCCCACCTCGGGCTCTGAGCTCTCTGCACAGAGCGATGCTGCCTTCCTGAGTGTCTGCTGTAGTGGTGGAAGAACCTGGCTTAAACCAGGAGATGTGGCACAATTCTTAACTTCTACCACTCAATACCAACACATTCTTATCATCAGCAGTCCTCATGTTTGCTGCATTTAAGCTTAGGTTACTCTTTATGTTGGTAGGTAGGAGTTAGCCAACGTTTTTCTAGCTAAGAAACGTTAGCAGTGGTCAGTACCACTGTCCTCTGTTTGAACTGGAATGAGAGAAGCTGCTGTTATGTATGTGCATGTGGTCATGTTAAAGCCAAGATGCTACTGACCAGCTAACTGACTGGATGCACATTAACATTATAACCCTGGTTTGTGTGTGTGTGTGTGTGTTTGTGTGTACAGACACACAGACTCATCATGGACATAAAATGTTATTTTTGTAAAACAGAGCCAGGCTCAGGTAAGAGTGTGAGACCAAATGGTCTGTCTATCAAGAATGAGTAATAAGTTGTTGTATGTTGGATCAGTGTATCAGTGATTTTATCTCTTATTATATATAAAACACATCATTCACATGTACATCCATACTGTTTGTGTATGTTGAGGAGATGCTGTATCAGAATGAGTCGTCTTCCTCCAGAAATTAGAGTTACAATAAGTTTCTTTTATGATTCCATCCATTCCTCTTCTGCTGCGGCTCAGCATTTAAATAACCTTTATCAGATTTGATGGTTTAGTCACAGAATTTACCAAAAAGTGTTTTGCTTTTCTTTCACAAATGTGGGAATGCAACTGTGTTAAAATATATAAAACAGTGAGGTCAGGTTTAACTGCAGACAGGCCAGCTAGTAAGGAGTTGCAGTAGTAAATGCGTGAAATGACCAGAACCTGAACCAAGAGCTGGGTTGTGTGTTTTGTCACAAACAATATATAAAATGGTGAAATTTCTCTAGCCTGGCTGGGCAGCTGTCTGGGTGCTCAGCCCCCCTAAACCTCTGATCCTAGAACTGCCCCTGGTTTACACCACAGTCCTCGCTGGTTTTCACTCTGCTTTCCTTATATAGTGGCCTTTATTTTTCCAAATAAAGCTGAAATTAATGCTGTTAATCTGTTGAATTATCTTGTCTGAGATTTCCAGTGAGAATGCAGGATAAATAACCTGATAAACTTTCCATCTTAGTTACTCTTACACATATAGTTGTGTCCCTTTGAAGCCATGAATTAAGAAAAGATTTAATTTTTTTCTATATTTTTTACATGCTCTCTTTTTTCTCGTTTCTCTTTTTGATTGTGATACCCAAATATCTGACTCCAGTTTTAAGTGTAATATTACAAACTGACTGAGCTGTTTGGTCATGCAGAGTAAATATCTCACATTTATCAGTATTTCATTTTACAGCTGGTGTCTTAGAAAACTGGTACAATGGGAATTTCTCTCTCATCTTCTAAAAACAATATTGTGTCATCTGCAAACTGGCTTATCAAAACGTTTCTGTCCAAAAAGTCAACATGTCACTGTAGGAAGTGAAGTCCAGGACCAACCTGATGTTATTGTAAATTATTCTTCCACCAAGGAAGCCAGATTGTGTTTCACTGACGATCTGATTTATACCGGTCTGAAGTCTTGCTGCAAGTTTCCTGATAAGAGTTTCTACTCTGTGGTTAATAGTGTGATTGGTCTCAGGGTGTCCAGTAGTCTTTGTCCTTACCATGTGTTGGGATTAGTGTTATAAGCCCTTGTTTCATGCTTGGCAGTAATTTTTCTTTTTCTATGCATGTGTTACGGCTGCCACTCATTGCCTCCACCTGGGGCTCATCCTGCAGGTAAACGCCTGCCCTCTGTTGCCTGTTTGGAGTCGGCTGGTACTGTCACACCTTCGCCTTCACCCGCCTGATTGGATAACTGCTGGTCCAATCCCTGCTCCTGCTGCCTTCCACCAGGAAGTAAAAGACTGCTGCAACCGCTCAGTCAGTAGCAACTGTTTACACAGACAGGCTGCCCTTGGCTTGTGAGCTTGATTGTGACCGTGTGCTTAATTGGTGGTTTTGAGAAGCAAGATTAGTATTTGTTTCCAACAGCGTTAAAACTGTTTGGCTTTTGTGTTCTTCGTTTTGCTGACTGACAGTCTTGTTTTTGTTATCTTTGTTTGGTGCTCGGTAATACGTAAAGCCCTTTTGGCTTCTCTTTCAGTTGTATTAGTTAAGGTTCTTAATTAGTTAGTTGTTAAAGTTAGAATGTGCTGGGCTAGGTTAGTTTTGTAATTGTAATTGTATGTAGAGTTTTATATCAGCATAGCTACTGAAACTGCTTCACTCTTCGTTAACTTAGATTAGTAGGCCAGTTTCCATCCTCCCGTTTGGTTATTCCTGGTTTTTGCTTTCAACTGGCTGATTTTGAGTTAGACCATCACGGTTATTTTGTGCTTTTACTCTGAGCAGCTTCGCTAACCCCAACACTTTTCATTTACCACCATTTGTTTGTTCTCCATTTCCACTTGTTCCAATAAGATCTGTTAGCTTACATCATGAACATCTGTCCGCAGTTCTCTTCTTTTGTTACGCCTCTCATACCCCTGAACTGGGTCGTAACAGCATTCCTGTATTGTATGAAATATAAGGAGTCTAACATCGTTCCAAAAGAATTTATGAAAGTCTGCTGTAAGACCGTCACGACCAGGGGCTTTGTTGGATGCCAGTTTCATAACAACTGCGTCCATAAAACAATGAGTTACACTTTCCGGTTCAGTTTTACAAAAGGTATGTTTGTTTTCATTGTCTCAAAACCTTGAGATAAATGTGTTAGATGGGTTTAAGTTATGTAGTTTCTATAAGTGTAATTCTCTGATTCTGTTTGACATACAGAATTTAAAAGGAACGAGTTATGTTTTATGCCAATTTTTATTCCTAAAACGAGCATCCCAACAGAATTTCCCTCGTTATTTTCCCAGCAGTATAGAAACGTTCTCTGGTATGTTTATTTGTGCATTTTATTTTTTACTTAAGATGTCAAAACCATTTATTTAAAGTGTTCTATTAGTAAATGATCTTTATCAGGTTTAGGAAATAGAGTTGTAACTAGTGCTGGGCAACTATAAATTTTTTTAATCGTGATTAATTGCATGACATGTTGTGATTAATTGTGATTAATTGCATTGTTCCGAGCAAAATGTCTCTTTCCTTTTAAAGAAGGCCCACGGCGCAACGTCATGCCGGGGAGCAGAGCGCATCGGAGCCCCGTTTAAAGACAACGGACTGCGGCCACACCGGTGGGTCACCCCGCCTGACAGATCTCCATCCGAGGACTGAGCCGGGAACAACTCCGTCTACTAACCGCGAGGCTGTGGGTGGTGGCGTGGGCTTTTGCTGTTGGTCAGGAGACGGAGCGGCGGCTAAAGTGGGGCATGCTAACCTCGGTGGAGGAAAAGACAACACGCTACAAATGCATTTAGATGGCTCTGACTGTCACGCTGCCGAAAAAACAAAAGAAACATTTATTCTTTCAAACTGTCAATCACGCTCGTGTGCTCTGGGACGTAAAGTGTAAACCAAAGGGAATACTAGGCGGTCAATTAAACATACACAGCCTTATTTCCAAATATGATCAGATCTCTGCACTTCTGCTGGACTCAAACTTGGACTATCTCTGTTTAACAGAATCATGGCTTCATAGCAATATACCAGCTAATATGATAGGTATTGCTGGGTATCAGTGCTTTAGAAAGGACAGAAACACAGGCAAGGGGGTATTAATATACCCCAAAGACAAATTTAAATGTCATTTAGTTGAACTGAATACCCCACAGGAATGTTTAGCCTCGAATGTAATTTTATCACCTACTATGAACTTTAATATTGTTATCCTCTATAATCCACTTTCACATACTGTTACCTTTTATGATGAATTAAGTTATGTAGTGAAGGAACTTGACTCTTATAGAGAGACAATATGGTACGGTGACTTTAATATCAATTGGTCTGACAAAAACTGTAAACAAAAACTAAAATCAGCTATGACACATTTCAATTATCAACAGATGATTAAAGGGCCGACAAGGATAACCACTCAGACTAAGACCCTCATCGACCCGGCATTTACTAACAAATCAGAACGTATAACAAGGACTTATAATCTGATAACAGGAATCTCGGACCACAACATGACTGACTGTGAGGAAACTGATTAAAAAGCGCCTGCAGCACTTTGGTAAACCTGACAGTGAAAAAAAAAAATGCATTATTCCAAAATCTGAAACTGTACAATTTGAAAGAGAAGTCACTAACATAAACTGGGAACAGATTACGGCTCAAGATGATGTAGAGGAGTACGGTAATTATATGACAGCAGCTATCACAGGACTAAAAGAAATGTACAAAGCAAATAAAATCTAGACAAAAAGAATTCACTGTAGCCTTGATAAATAATAAAATACACAAACTGATGAAGCGAAACTTGGCTATGAAAACATGACAATGTTCAAAACTTAATACTGACCTTTTGATTTACAAAAGCCTAAGAAATAAAGTAGAACTGCGCAAAGCAAAAGCAACATTTTCCACCCAATTAATTGACAATGTTAAGGGTAGCAATAGAACACTTTGGAAGCATTTAGGTAATTTAACTAACAAATCAAATAAACACAGGAAGACTGCAGAACCTACCATTAATTGAAACGAGATGGCGGCGCGCACAGACGCAACGGCCCGGAGCTCCCACTACTGCCGTAGTTTTTGCACTTTATTTGTGGTGTTGTGCATCATTTTGCACAATTTTGGGACATTTCAGTACAGCAGAAGCGATCTCCTACAACTAAACAGCGGAGAACATCACCTACCAGCCGGGTTTTTAATCCCTCCGGAGATCACCAGACCATCTCTTTTTTTTTTTTTTTTTTTTTATTTTTTTAACCTGTCTTGTCCAGCATCGTTGCAAACAGAATGATTGTCTGGCTGCTGTCTGGTGCTGGGCAATTTTACTCTATCAAGCAGGGATTTATACTACATGTATAAAGTCCCTCTTGATGACATGAAAAACTTTATTAAATCAGACTCTTAATGCTGGACTCGACCGGAGGGGACAGAGAGAGAGAGAGATAGAAAAGAAAGTAGAGAGAAGAGGGGAGGGGAGAGAGAGGGACAGAAAGGGTGTGGGGAGTGCGGGTGGGGACTTAAAACATTATACAGAAAACCATGTAATCCATACTACTTACAACATATATAGCTAAGATCATCCTGGCCAGTAGGTCATTACACAACTAGTTGATAATAGTAACAATAATAATAATCACAATAATAGTAATAATAATAATAGTAGTAGTAATAATAATAAGAGTAAGAGTAATAATAATAATAATAAGAACAGAAATAATAAAAAAAAAGAAAAAAAAAATATGATAATGGATATAAGTGAAACTGCTGTATTCAAGAACACGCGCAGAGAAACCTGTGTGGATGTGCTGGAGAACTCGGCCACACGGCGACGCAAAGACTGTGTGGAGACGTTCAGGGAGGAGTGACCATGCAGAGTGATCATGCAGATGCCACCTCACTTGAACAGAGGCCAGAGTCAGGCCAGCGGTCCCGAGACCCAGGCCACCAGCCCCCCCGTAGGCTACAGATCCCGACCGGTCCACAGAGACGACCACTCGCCCGCCCAGGAAGGCAGCAGCAGGAGACCCCAGCAGGAGCCGCCCCGCGGACACAGGGCACCGGCCCCGGCAGGCCGAGGCCAGCAGTCCCCGACCCCCCCGGGCACCGGCCACCCGGAACAGACGGGGCAGAGGGCCCGGGCCCAGGAGCGCAGGGACACCCCCCACCCCCACAGGCCAAGGGCCAGCACGCCACCCGGGGGGACCCGGCCCGCCCAGACGGCCACCGCCAGAGGCCAGCCCCACACCCCAGCGCCCAGCCGCACACCCCGAGAACCAGTCCTGGCCCCCCCCCCCAGACCAACACACACACTCTCCTTCCACTCCTCCAGTCATCCTCCCACACATACACCATCCAACCCTCACATACTCTGTCCTCCCACACACACACACCATCCTTCCACCATCCATCCTTCCACACACACACCATCCTTCCACCATCCATCCTCCCACACACTCACCATCCTTCCACCATACACTCTCCCACACCTACCCCATCCTCCCACCCACACATCATCCCTCCACCACTCATCCTCCCACACATACACCATCCTCCACCTTCACACCTCCCACACACACACACACACACCATCCTTCCACTACCCATCCTCCCACACATACATCATTCTCCTACACATACACCGTCCTCCCTCTCCTACACCAAACATCCACCTTCACGTACCCCATCCTCCCACACACACACACCACCCCTCCATCACCCATCCCCCCACACACACACCATCCTCCCTCCCATACACCATCCATCCTCCTGCACACACACCATTCTTCCACCATCCAGCCTCCCACACACTCCCCATCCCTGCACCATACATTCTCCCACACATACCCCATCCTCCCCCCACATACATCATCCCTCCACCATTCATCCTCCCACACCCACACCACCCCCCCTCCCACACACCACACATCCACCTCCACACACCCCCACCCTCCCACACACACACACCATCCCTCCACCACCCATCCCCCCACACACACACCACTCTCCCACCCACACACCACCCCCCCCCCCCCCCCCCCCC